>NC_043705.1:142840792-142896384 GCF_006229205.1 Suricata suricatta
TAATTGAAGTTGCTTTTACAGCACCAAAGACTTAATCATCCATTTTCTATATAAAAAGCTACTTTTTTGCAGGGACCTCAAGTACACTGTAGTATAGAGGTGGAATTTAAGGAAAGGTATTAAGCAGGCTGTGTTTTAGCTTAGGGGCAAGTAATAAATTATATCATGTATCTTGAATGTATCATAGATAAGCTGCTATATTACAATTGCCACTTCAGATAGCTGTGAAATTAGGTGATTAACTAATTGGTACCTAACCTTCAAATTTCTGTATAAGTCTAATTACATGAAATAGAAGTGGGGGTTTTGATTTTTTACTTTGCTTTTCTGTTTGGAGTATCATTGAAACTACTGTATTGTAAATGACGGAAAATAATTGCATATGTTAAAAAAATAAATTGTATAAAAAATTAAAAAATAAAATAAAACTACTCTGCTACCAAAAAAAAAGATATATTCTAAATAAAAAGATATTTATCAACAAAGACATCCCGATTCTATGTCCATGTTTCAAATACCATCTGGAATGTCAGATTTCTATCACTGGCCCAGATTTCTCTTCTGAGCTCTGGATCCAACTGCTGAAATGAACTCTCTGCACAGATGTTCTATAAATTCCTTGATTCAGTATGTCCAAAACGGAACTCATCATCTTTCCCCCAACTGCTTCTCTTCCTGTCTTCCCCATCTTAGTAAATAAAATCACCACCTCCCAGCTGTTCACACGAGACACCTGCGTGTGGTTCTTCCCCATTTCCCTAACGAAATCTGGTAAACTTCACCTGGTATGTATCTGGACTTATGTCTACTCCTACCTCCTTGGCCTAAAAGCTACTGTCCTCACTGATGTACCAGTACATGGCATTACTTCCCCAGAACTCCACACAGCAGCCAGAGTATTTTAAAATGCAACCCTGATCATGGAGTGTCCCTGCTTTTAAAAATCTTTCAGTGACTTCCCATGGGTCGTAAGAATAAGGCCAACCCCCTAGCCAGGCTTCCAAAGCTCCTTTAGCCCCATCTGAGCCTCTGCTCTCAACAAGACATTCCACGGTGCAGGCATCCTTTTCCTTAACTACTAAGCAAGCTGCCTGTTCACTTATACAGTGGTTCAGGGTATGTGCCCAGGAATCAGACTGCCCGAGGGTCAAGGGTCACATGGGTCACCCAACACCCTGTGACCTTAGACCCATTACTTAAACTCTATCTCAATTTACTGATCTGTAATATGGAGCTAATCAAGGTACCTACCTTGTAAGCTCCATGCTGCAAAAGTTAAAAGTGCTTCAGAGCCCAGCACTCAGTAAGGCACATTAAGGCACATTAGCTCTTCTTAGCTCCTTTCCTCCCCCTTTGCCTCATCAACTTATGCTCAGATCTTCAGTCTTCATTAAATATCAATTCATCAGCAAAGCTTCCCCAACAATTCAGAGTAGGCTAGTTTCTCCTGTTATACAGTCCCATACCATTTGTGTCACTGACTGAAAGTGTGATGTAATGATTTTCTTAAAGTCTGTCTTCTCCATAAACTGTAAGCTTCACAAAGAGAGAGATCAAGTCTTTCTCATTCACTTTTCCATCCACAGCAACTAGCATAGTGTCTGGCACAGAGCAGGTGCTCAATAAAGTATTTACTTAATAAGTGATTCAACAAATAGCACTTGGGGTCATTTGCAAACCCCATCTATTTGACTTTTCCAAAAACCTCCACTTAGATACTTAGATTGATTAACTAAATGTATTAACCCCACCCACAGAGGTCACTGGTGTTCCCCAAATCCATTCTCCTTTCTCATGGTGTTGTTAAGAGTTCCTGGTTTTAGTCGGGTCTCTGCATGTCCAGAAGAAAAGATATACTCTCTGGCCTCCCTTTCCATGAGGAGTAGCCATTGCCTAAATTCTGGCTCATGGAATATGAGTAAAGGTTAGATGCACAACTTCTTTTAAAAGGAAATAGATCACGTGTACAATATGCTTTTAAAAGGAAAGAGGGTGCCCACCCCTTTGACAGTCCCCCTTCTCCTAAGCATATTCTCAATCAAAATATTTTTAATTTCAACTCTTTCCATTGATCCAGGAAGGGATCAATACTGCACTAGACTCAGGTTCCATTCAAGCAAGAGTCTGGCAACCAACCAGAGGCCTCCAGGAAACCATGAGTGGGCTTGAAACTCCTCTTCTGCATCCTCACCCACTGAGCTTAACTCAGCCTCTTTATTCACACTCGGTTCTGCATTCATACATAATTTGACCAATCTCTCTGATAATCTATATTTTCTACAAGCAATACATTTAGGGCAAATGAGTGACCCACAACATTATCAATTCTCTCCCTCTTTTTTCTCTCTGCACTATCAGGGTGATCGGACTGTGAGAAATTCTGGGTGCCCAAACCTCAATAGGGAGGTGAGGGTACAGCTCCAGTGCCTTTAACTGGTATCTAGAGCTCATATCCCAGCCTAATTTCTGTGTAAGGACAGAAAGCATCATGGGCCAGTGGGTATGGGCCATGGAAGAAAATATAGAAAAAGGGATGGGGTGCATAAGGGTCCAGGGATCTGGGAAAGTGGTGGGAAGTAGAAAAGTTACCCAATGAGAATGAGAATGATGCTGGAGGACAGGGCCTTGAATATCTGCCACATCGAGTGAGCTAAGCTGGGCGGCTGGGTTGAGGATTCAGTGGTGGAGGAGACATAATGGCCAGGAGGCTGGTAGGGAGGCAATGAATGAAGAAAGGTATTAAGCAGAGGTGAGAAGTTGAAAGTGAGACCAGTGTGACTAGAAACTCATCTTGAAGATAGGAAGTCCTTCATGAAAGCCCAGGATTACAGAGGCTTAGATTCTAGGACGCTGAGCCAATCTGTAACAGGTGATTACTGCAAAGAGAGAGGACAGGTCCCAGCAGCTGTAAGAGTTCCTCACAGAAGCAAATGGCGTAGTCCACTCTGCACAGAGAAGGGGGCCTGGCACCCAGGACTCTTCTCTGTCCGTGACATAGGGCAGAGATGACCGAGAATACTTAAGCCTTTTGTAAATAGTTTACACAGCACTGGGAATGAGCTGCATCCTCCCTTTTCCAAAAGAACAGTTTGATTTTATAGATTCTTTTACATAAACAGTCTTGTTAATGTGGGTTGGGAAGGGAGACCTCAGAGAGAGAAGCAGTGGTTAAACAGGAGCTAGAAGCCTCTTGCCAAATTATTTTTATATTTGCCTCCTGTGACCAAAGATGAAAACCCTCTGAACAGTGTATGATTCATGTGTCCAAAAGACTGTAAGAGTCAAAGAATGGCCTTATTTATCCAGGCCTATGGATAAGTATATGGCATGTAGAAGGGCCACATTAATAATCACTTGTAGACTGATTTGGTAGACAGAATTTTGGACTCCTTGGGAAAATTCTAACCACAGTGGATAAATAAAGTCAAAAAGTTAGGAGTTACATTTTTACCAATTCTGTTCAAAGAAAAATAAATAAATAAAATTGAGGCCCAGAGAATAAATGCTGCAATTTTCATAAATGTAGCATATTTTACTTTACTGACCAATTTCCCAAGACATGCTCCTCCCTCGAAAGCCAACCTCACATCTGAAATATAGGAAATCCTGGCAATGCCTATACATGCTCAAAAATGTTAAAGTGCTTCCTCTGAACATTTGGTGACTTTAAAAAATGTGCACGTAGTCATCATACATGAGACAATACACATTAGAATGTACATGAACTTGCTTGGTTCCCCACTATGATTTGTGATATTTCAAGGTCCTCCTCTGGATATTCCTTGAAATCAATCAGCCTAAAATGCACTTCTGCTTTTTCCACATCCTCAGCAACATCGGTTATTGCTTGAGTTGTTAATTTTAGTCATTCTGACAGGTGTGAAGTGGCATCTCAGTGCGGTTTTGATTTGTATTTCCCTGATGATGAGTGATGTTGAGCATCTTTTCACGTATCTGTTAGCTCTTTTGATGTCTTCTTTGGAAAAGCATCTATTGATGTATTCTGCCCATTTAGTCACTGTATTATTTGGGGGGGGTTGGGGTGTTGAGTTTGGTAAGTTCCTTATAGATTTTGGATACTGACTCTTTATCTGATATGTCATTTGCAAATATCTTCTCCCATTCTGTCACTTATCCAAACAAAACTGCAGAAAAAATTTCCTTGAGCTATATCAGCTTTGCAGAAATGATACCATCCAACCTCCTGCTTCCAAGAATGCCTACATCAGCCCAAACTAAAGATAAGGGCTTAAGAACAGCCTTTAGATGGCTATTTCTTAAATGTAATGAAATGTCATGCTGAGATGCAGCCAGGTCCTGTGCTAGAAGTCAAAGATACAAGGTCAAACAGAAGTCCTGCCCCCCAAGAGATTTAATCTGGGAGGTAAGAACTGACTCACAGTGAGTTGCATTGTGACTTTCAAAACTGTATGTCCAACTCCCAACCCCTAGAACCTGTGAATGTGACTTTATTTGGTAAAAGGGCCTTTGTAACTTAGCGAAAGATCTTAAAATGAGCTCATCTTGGATTTAGTGTGGGGGCCTAAATCTAATGACTAGTATCATTATAAGAGTCAAGAGGGGAGAAGACACAGACACAGAGGAGAAAGTCAAGTAAAGACAGAGGCAGAGACTGGAGCAATGTGACTACAAGCCAAGGAATGCCTGGAGCCACCAGCAGCTGGACAAGACAAGGACGGGTTCTCTCTTAGGACCTTCAGAGGAAGTGTGACCTGGCCAAAACCTTTATTTTGGACTTTTGGCCTCTAGACCATGGGAGAATAAATCTGTATTGTTTTAAGCCACCCAGTTTGCAGTAATTTGTTACTAGAGCCCCAGGATAGAAATGTGAAGGCCAATAGCTAAGTTCGCCAGGGGAGTGAGAGATGGCCTCCCAGGAGAGGTGACATTAGAACTAAGTTTTCTAGATGAGGAGGAGCATGCTGGATTAAAACAAGGAAAGCAGCTTCCAAGCAAAGAGACGTGCATGCCCAAAGTCAGTGAGTCCTGATTCCACAAGAGGTACTCAGAGAACTGCAAGTAGTTGGGAAACTTTTGGCAGAGTGACTGCACGTGGGACAGAGAGAGATGCAGTTGAAGTAGTGGGTCATGTAGGGCCTTATGGGTAAAGCCAAGAAGCTTGAAAATAATCCTGAACACTATGGAGAGCATTAGAGGATTTTAGACAAGGGAGTGTCATAATTAGATTTGCATTCTGGATGGATCCCTCTGACACAGCTGGAAGGGGGCCTGACAAGGGGTGGGAGACCAGTCAGGGGGTCACTGGAGAGGTCTAGGCAAGATGTGATGAGGGCCTGAACTCAGAGGATAAAGAAGAAGGGATAAATCCAGGACATTAAGTATGCCCTGGAAGGCTAGATGTGGGGATGAAGGGAAGAGAGTAACAGGATGGCTCCAAAGTTTCTGGCTTACACAACTTAGTCTTTCAAACCTGGTGTTATCTAACAAGCATACGACACACACATTTATTCTTGTTTTAGTTTCTCACTTATTTTCTAACCCAAGAACACAGACATTAGATAAACTTCTTTTGTGTTTGAAGGTCTCTTTGTGTCTCAAGCTACTCTAAACATTTCCTTCCAGAAAGCAGCCGGTCAAGCCACAGTTTCCAACTAGGGAAACTCAGCAGGTGGCTGAGGGGAATGCTAAATCCCCGACCCCGTGTGCCAACAGTATAATCAGTGCTGTGACAACACATGAATTAAATAGCTAAGAGGGGTCAGCGCAAGGAGGGAAGGTTTACGGAGCTTCCTGGAAGAAAGATGGAAGATGACACATGGTGGGCTCTTGGGAACTGGGAGCTCCCAGCTTGTTTACAGAACAGTTGTTACCAAGTCTTCTCTGGCATGACTCACCCTGGCAGCCCCACCAACTTCCAGATTTCAAGTTGCCAGACTCCTCCACTGGTTCCAAAACAAGGAAAACTCAGACTGAATCCTTCTTCCACCATCTACCATCCATGATATTGGCTAAAAAAGCCTGGGCGAAGGGGGTGTTCCCAACTACACCCTTCCCCTCAGGGCTCAGCTGGCCCAGAGACACTAGTCTCATTTACTTGGGGAGCCACCTCAGGCCCTCCTTCTGTCTGCCAGCACCCAGCTTCTGCCAAAGAAAGGAGACACAAAAAGAGATGCTAAAGCTGGAAGAAACAAGATCCAGTATCAGGATCTGGCCCAGAGCCTGCGGACTTTGAGCAACCTCTCTGCTTAGCTTAGGCCTGCCAAGATTCTGGCCCATTCCTTCAACTTTCCCACATGCAGATTATCTGCCACTCTATCAGATCACTCTGGAGTGACCTTTGTTTGGCAAAAGTTCAAAGGATACAATCATTTTAGCCAAATCCCCATTAGTCCTCCAGCTCTGCTATTATGTCCACATTTCTGAGTCCAAATGAAGGGCAAGAAGGAACGTCAGATAAGGACTCACCCCACTTCCTGCCATCCAAACAGGGATTAAATAAGAACAGAGGAGGCAGGGAGGCTGGCTCCAGGACTTCCAGTAGAGCTGAAGCTATGGCAGATTGTACACCAAGCCCAAGAAACATTAGCCAACCACCAGGTCTGACAAGCTTGGTGCTACTACCAGCTTTGCTTCCTGCCTGGACCTCCAGAGACCTAGAAGTAGCCCTGAAACACTCCATTTATGGGGAAAAGCTAAAAAATATGAAGAACGGGGTTCTGAGACAGCACTCACTGTTATTCATGAATAGTGGTAACTACAGTCATTCCTTTGCTTCTCCTCCTTCTTCTCCTTTCTCTTTATTCTCCTCCTCCTTCTGCTTCCTTTTAAAGAGGTCTACTTATTTTAACCTGGATTAAGAATTTACATTTTTAGAACTTCCAGGGTGCCCAGTTTAGAATCACAGCATGAACTGCTTAGGAGCCTCCATCCTAAACTATGTATGACTGGAAAAGCAAAGACAGGAAAAAATACAAATTCCAAATTCAGAGCCCTATTAGATCAGTTTGGGGGCTAATACTGCATTTTCCTGGTTTACCAAGGGATGTGAAGGGGTGCCTAAGTACTACAGGGAGATAAAGTGACTATTGATGGAAAGTTCAGTCAAATGAAAAATGGTACTAAAGAAAGAACATCATATAAGGTATTTATCAAGGGCTCTTCTATGGATTAATAATATTTTCCATAGGTCAACAGTCTTTGTGTGTACATGTTGTAAAGCTGGAAAAAAAGTCATCATCTCAACAACAAGAAAATCTTTCCCTTTCTCGGAAGTCAGAGTGACCCTACTTGCCCTCTAAATTGTTTCCAGAAGTTTAAGTTATCATTTCATACTTTTTTAGTTGATCATTTACCAACCGGGACACATTTCCTCTTGGAACTAAAACCATAGTTCACAATTTGTCCCACTGATTTCCCTGCCAAAACTCAGCCTTAGTTCAAATGATAAAATATCTTCATTGGAGAAGCACTCATGATCCATCTATTGCCCCAGAAGCATTTTTCCACATTAATGATGGAGTCGGAAGATATAGACAGTTCTAGGATTTGATACAAGTTCCCTACCCAGTCCCAGGATGTGATAAATGGCTCCTTGGCCAGGACTGAACTCCAGAGTCTAAGATAATGACCTACCTATGCTCCAGAACATCTGCTCTTCCCATCACACATGCAGAAAGAACAAAGGCCTTCTGCTTTCCCAGAAGGGGCACCCAAGTCAGTGGGAAAGTTCTAGGACATGAATTAAGTGACCTGGCCCACCTTCACTCACAGAGAACAACTGAGCGGTGTGGCAAGAGAGGCAGTTACACTCAAGCTGCTTCTACATACCAGTCGCACGTCAAGGGCTAGCTCTATGTAGTTCCTTCAACAAGTTCAAAAGCATGTACAATTAGGAACTCAGTAACTAATTAAAGATCTTAAGCTTCCAGTAATCTCTCCTATTAATATAACCCCTTGAAATAATCCAAACCATCCTCCCACTTATATAATAAGTAAAATAAGTATAAATAAGCAATAATACGTACAAATAAGTAATAGTAAGTACAATATTACAGGATAGAGACTAAGAAAACTATAATACATTCATAAGATATATTAATCCATATAACCCAAAATCCATGAAAAGTAATGAGTGTGTTCATCATATGTTAACTACAGGTTAAGGGCTAAGAAAAATATAATACATCCACATGGTGACATATTAGGCAATTATTGAAATGATGCTCATAAACTCTATTTAACAAGACTGGAAACATCTCATGTTCTAAGATGGGGCACCTGGGTGGCTCAGTTGGTTAAGCATGCGACTCTTGGTTTTTCAGCTTGGGTCATGAACTTGCAGTTTGTGACATCGAGTCCCGTGTTGTGCTCTGTGTTGTCAGCACAGAGCCTACTTGGGATTCTCTCTCCCTCCCTCTCTCTCTTTCTCTCTCAAAATAAATAAAATAAATTTTAAGAAATCATAATAGAAAATTAAATATGTAGAATGGTTTTTAACCCCATGACAATATACATTAAAATGGGGCTTACAAGAGTTTTTCTGGGAGATGAAATAATGATTTACTTTCCTTCTTTATATACTACTTCCCTTTCTCAATTTTATATACTTCACATACTTTTACATACTGAAAAAAAATCATTGTTTGACAAAGCCATGGTTTTAAGGAGGCTGGTGATGAAGATGCTGAAGGAGGACATGCTTAGTTGGAGGTGGCCAGGCATCACCAGAATTATTGTGCTGATTGCTGACCCCCATTCTGACACTCCAATCACTGGGTGTGGAAGGGTCCAGAGTGGTCCGTGACTCCACTCTGTGTCCTGCAGTCCAAACCCTCTGGTTATGAGCAAATTCTTTCATGACTCACTATAGGCCCCTGGACTGGTCACTTCCCTTAAAACAATCCAGCTGGCAAAGAGCACACAGTGGTGTTGGGAGGATTAATTCATTCATGTTTATAGACAAGCTCTCTGGGATTCTTGGATGAGAGTCACTTCATGCTAAGGAGTGCGACTATTCAGCTGAGTACATTTCCAGGGCAAACTTCCTGCTGTGATTCTCTAAACTTGATGCAGATGCCCAAATTCAGAACAAAATTTATGTAAGTTGGCTGGTAGACCATATACCATTATAATAAAAATGAACTGGATGTCAAATATCTACAGCCAACTGAACACCATCACATCTGTCCTTCCTTAGGAACCATGAGGCTCGTTCCAACTCCTGGCCACTGATGAGCAGGACTGCTTAGCTCTGGGTGGGTGGCAACTCTACCACGGTTATGTGAATCTCCACCACAGGGAATAAGTGGCTAAAAAGTGCCATGAAAATCTGTACAGGCCCACCGGCCCAAGACCAAGCAAAAAGAACAGCAGTGTGTGGAAAATCCTGCATGTGGCATCATAATATTGGGAAAGCATAGTATTTTTTAATAAAAGCAACAGCAGCAGCTCCCCAGATGAGGATTTGACTCCGGAAAATCTGTGGATGAAGAATGACTTGTGGAACGGGCTGCCCTTTTGCCCAGGCCAGCACTTGGTTCTGGCTGTCCTGCAGCCAGCTTCTGACAGTAGCACATGACTGGTATGAGGGCTATGTGGGAACTGTGCAGAGACCTTCAATGCTCCTTAAGGATGTTTTTCCATCTCCTACCTCCCACCAGTTGGAGGACAAAGCATACTCATTTTCAGAGAAAATGGAATCCCCAAGTTAGTCCAGAAGATCTGGAATTGCATTTCAAGTTCATCTTATAATCACATCTCAAGGGCTTTAGCTGACAAGATACAGAAATAAGATAGGCCCCACAGGAGTGGGTTTTGGACATCTTCTTTCAAAGAAGCATGATTTACAGAGAGGACAGGTACAGAAGGTGAGTTAAGTCAAGGATTGCCTCCTTGTTCCCTTCATCACCCTGCTTCAATCTGTGAAACCTGAAGACAGTGTAAGACAAATAATTAAATTAACATCCTGTGTTTATCTTTCCCACAAAGTGATCCAACTCCTTTCTCTCGATGGTTGGCATGTCTACTGACTCGATTCCAATGTATATTTTCCCTTGAGCTGTATATCTGGCCTGCCTGCAACAGCAGGATGCCATTCTCCTAGCAGTTAGTAGCCTATGAATATTAAATACACCTACCAATATGGTCTTAGATATAAAAGAAAAAGAGAGAAACATGGATCACTGCATTATTAGGTATATTATGGATTAAGTCAGCTATTAAGTAAACCTCCAACTCAGAAGAGGTAACCAAGGAAAGTGCAGACTGGGAGTGGCTTTGCTCTAGACTTGGTGCACATTAATCATGAAATCCTCACTTGGGTTGCTCCGTCTGAAAGACTAGGAGACTACATGGACATACTTCTTTCCAGGAAGGTTGGCAGAACAAATGAGGTAACCACTAAAGGCATGGGGAGTCCTCAGGGGAGGAAAATTAGCATGAGTTCAGATCACTATTTTTAGCAAATAGAATGCTGACATTTGGTTTTATTGGACAGATAAAAGCCAACATGTGTACATGGTAATGGGCTGAGAGCGAGAAAGAACCCAATATGCTCCAAGTTTTGAAAGGAAGAAAACCTACCTCACTGAAACAGAGTAGACACCAAGCCTTTGTAAGCCTGACACAGAAAACAAAAGAGCTTTTTATTTAAGATGTGGTGTTTCCTCAATGACTACCATTTTGGGGGCAGGAGATCTAGAACAAAAGGCACAAGAAACAACCCTAAGACACCTCAGAATGGGGTTGGGGGTGGTGGAAGGTTATGGAGTATGCTCCCCATCCTATCATCTACCCTTTTCCAAAATGGAGTCCATCAAAACTCCTTAGAAATTCCCAGAGTACACTTTGCAGATGACAAGCCCAATAGTCATGTAGTAAAAAGAGCTGTGAAATAGGAGGTGGAGGCATGTATTTATGTCAGATAAAGGGTATGACCAGGGCCAGTCCTTTTCCTGTTTCCTCTCAGATCTTCCCATCGTTTGCTCTGATATGTCATACAGGGACAATAGTTCCTGAAGTCCCATTGCCCAGACTCCCTCGCCAACTGGCTCTATGGGCTTCTCGAGTTTCTTGACTGATGTATTTTAGGACCTAGAAGGTCTATACTGTTGGTGTCTATCTCAATTCTCAAGGAGCCTTACTACACAGTGGGAAGGTCCAAATTCCAACTGCCAGCACTTGTACCTCTTTGCCTAAACACTTGTTTTGGTGGCCTGAATCTTTTCTGCTTATGTGTATGTTCAGGGCAGGTCAGAGTGCAAGAGAATTCACACACACACACACACACACACACACACACACACACACACACACAGAACCTCCTTCAGTGGTGACCCATGAGAGCTCTCTCCCCCAACTCAGGTAGTAAAACCGCGAAGCACCTGTTCTAGATCAGCTCCCAGAATTTTCCAGCAGAAACAGCTCCAATTGTCCACAGCAGGAACCTGACTGACAAAGCACCCTTTATTGGCTACCTTCCTTCCCCCGTCACTTGCCCACTCCACTATGAGGGTTCCCACCTCTTGAACAAATTTTCCACCCGAACTCTGGGTCTGCAGCTGGGGCAACCTAAAGTAAGGACCCTATTTTCTTTTCTTCCTAGTTCCTTATTCTTCCTGGAAGTGCACAAAGTCGTGTCCAGGAAGAGTGCTGCGCACATAGTGATGGGGCTGCAGGTGCTTGGAGTGAAAAGCACTTTCTCACCAGCTGGGGCATGGCTGAGCAGGCCACGGTGCTGGGGGCAAGGGGAGGTTCCCGAAACCTCCTCTAGCCTGGGGCATGACTGGCAGAAAAGCAGTCATGGGGCCTCTGCTTTCTCTGTCCATAAAAGAGCAATCCCACCTCCTTTCTCCGAGGGCTTTCTTTCTGACCATCATGTCAAAAGAATCACAGGGAGCCAGAATACCTCCCAACCCTGGAGGAATTTTTTTAAACCTACACTTGATTTTCTGGCACATGATGGGGAAGATGGCAAAGGAACCTGAAGGGCTTATGTGTGCTTCCAGTGAATTCTAGGGAAGTGAAATAATGACCTTGGGCCAGACAGCAAAAGACAAATTTAATTTACATGCTCCAGGCCATATATGGAAAAATCATTTAGACTGAAAAAAAGAAAAGTCCAAACTGCATGTCAATAGTGGCAAACATCACACATCCCAACAGTATGTGCTGGCCTCCATTTGCTACTCTGCCGTTCCAACATACTCCATCATTGCACATATTTGGGCCTTGTGTTTTCTGTGAGGGTCTGGTCTGAAATAGCATCCTGAATTTGCCCAGCCTCGGCTCTGCGGCTGGAGCCACTGCTCCTCCTCCTCCCCCAGCATGCTCTTATTTCAAGGGCTGCACCATCTCTTCAGTTTCTCCTTCATCACAGTCCTCGGGACTCTCCTTATTTGTAACTTCTTAATTTAGACCTGGGCCGGTGGAAATGTATACAATGAGAGCATAGGGAAGGTCTTATTTTAGCCAGCACTTCTGATGCTGAGAATGGGCTGTCAGTTGAAGAGGGCCAGAGCCTCCGTATGATAGCCTGGGCCACCCGAGGAGTCTCTCCTTGGGATGAGTAATTCCCAAGCTCCACAAAGGGATATGTTTATGGACACATTCTGTGCTTCTCTGGCATCCCTCTCCATGAAGCCCAAACCACCCTGGAGACTGTAAGTAAAGCAAAGTCTTCTGGATAAGATGTCTAAGATGACGAGTTTATTTTTAAACCCAAGGGTTTAAAGGGATGTCCATAATCAGAAACCCTCAGTCCCCTCCTATCTCTCTCTCTCTCTCTCTCTCTCTCTCCCTCTCTCTCTCTCTCTCTCTCTCTCTCTCTCTGTCTCTCAAACACACACACACACACACACACACACACACACACACACTGAGAGACCAAGAGAGGAGGAAATGAAGACAGAGGCAGAGACACAGAGAGACTGTCCTGGGGCAGATGTACTCTGTGGCCCAAGAGTGTGGTCAGTGGAAGGGGCAGGAACAAGTGTAGAAGAAGCCAGTCTACCTGGCACTTTCCTAGCACACATTTTGCCACAGAATGTTGCCACCCCCAAACAAATTCCTGCAACTTTAAAGTTCATTTATTTTGAGAGAAACAAGAAAGAAGGAGAGTGCGAACGGGGGAGGGGCAGAGAAAGAGGCAGGCAGAGAATCCCAAGCAGGCTCTGCACTGTCAGCATGGATCCTGAGGTGGGGCTCAAACTCATGAACTGTGAGATCATGACTTGAACAGAAATCAAGAATCAGAGGCTTAACTGACTGAGCCACCCAGGCACCCCAAATTCCTGCAACTTTAAAATTCAATACTTTATCTGATATGTCATTTGCAACTATCTTTTCCCATTCTGTCGGTTGCCTATTAGTTTTCTTGATTGTTTCCTTTGCCTTGCAGAAGCTTTTTATCTTGATGAAGTCCCAAGGGTTCAGTTTTGCTTTAATTTCCCTTGCCTTTGAGGATATGTCGAGTAGGAGATTGCTGCGGTGGAGGTCTAGGAAGTTCTTTCCTACTTTCTCCTCGAGGGTTTTGATGGTTTCCTGTCTCACATTCAGGTCCTTGAGCCATTTTGAGTTGATTTTTGTGTATGGTGTAAGAAAGTGGTCTAGTTTCATTCTTCTGCATGTTGCTGTCCAGTTCTCCCAGCACCACCTGCTAAAGAGGCAGTCTTTTTTCCATCAGATACTCTTTCCTGCTTTGTCAAAAATTAATTGACCATACATTTGTGGGCCCAGTTCTGGGTTCTCTATTCTATTCCATTGGTCTGTGTGTCTGTTTTTGTGCCAATACCATACTCTCTTGATGATGACAGCTTTGTAGTAGAGGTTAAAGTCTGGGATTGTGATGCCTCCCATTTTGGTTTTCTTCTTCTTCAGAAAAAAAAAAAACAATTTTTTTAAATTACTAAGAATTCTACTTTGACTTGAAAGATATTCCATCAGGTAAGGTAATTGGGACCTGAGATGGTCTACATCATAAGTATGAAAGTCACAGACTGAAGTCTCAAGAGGCGATATGGTCCTGTTATTTGTAGCCTTCAGAAATGTCTGTATATGATGCACCAATGATTTCTTTTTCCTCAAAGAAATTGTGCGTTTGTGTGTGTGTGTGTGTGTGTGTGTGTGTGTGTGTCTAGGCCCTTATTATCATAAATATTATCATGATTTTCAGCACAACACTGCTTATCATCAGCTTGCTTTCAGCTTATGTGGTTAACTTGATTTTGAAAAAAGAAAAGAAAAATGCATTCCTCTGACATGAAATATGATTAACAGGTGCTCTGGTTAAGTCTCATATGTGCATAATTACATAGTTAAGAAGACTTATACCCAGACTGCTAACCATTAATCTGAAGATAGTAAATAATAATAAAAAAGATAGCAACAGAGAAAATTTATAACATTAATGTGGGATAGAGGCAGAATAAATTACATCTAACTCAGACTTTGTTACTCTAAAAATAATGTCAGAAAATTTATTTCTAACTATGGCAAATCAAAAACCTGTAATTAATAGCCAAGATGTGGTGAGTCTTTACTCTCAGTAACTTACCCTACGGAATTTTCTCCATTTAGAATACATATGTATGTTTACACAAACTGGGTCACTCACACATTCCCCATGGGGACAGAAAACAGTATGACCATTCTGGAAAGCAATGTAGCAGCTTCTTGTGAAACCAAGCATGCAAATATAATAGAGCCCAGGGATTGCACCTGTGGGCATGTATTAAAAAAAGAAAAGAAAATTTACATTCACATCAAACACTATGCACAAATGTTCATCATGACTTTATTCATAATTGCTCCAAATGGAATCAACCCAGATGTCCTTCAAGAGGTAAATGGTAAGCAAACTTTGAGACCTCCATGCTATGGGCTGCTACTCACCAATTGGAAGGAACAAACCATAGGTATGCTCAACAGCTTGGATGAATTTCCAATGAATTCTATTGAGTGGAAAAATCAAATAAAAGGTTACATATGCTATGATTCCATTTACATAGTATTTTTGAAATGACAAAAATTTAGACGTGCAGGGCATATTAGTGGTTGCCAAGACTTCGGGGCTGAGGTGGAAGGAAGGCTGAGGTGAGTTGGCAAAAAGATGAATGCGGTTTTCAAAGAGGAAGAAGAAGAATACAGAACTCTTCTGTATCTGGACTGTGGTGGTAGATACATAGGCTACAACTGTGCAGAGCTGAACACACACATAGACAAGTAGTAAAGCTGGGGAAATCACAGTGAGATTGGCACATTGTACTGATATCAATATCCTGGTTGTGCTATTGCACTGTAGTTTTCCAAGATGTTACCGTTGTTGGAGGAGCTGGAGAAAGGGTAGGCAGGTTGTTTTGAATGCACAGCTGTCTCAACATATATTTCACCTGTTTTTTTTTTTTTTCATTGATTTCCTTAAGATGTACCATTTTGGCTTGCCTCTCTATTAAGTAGAAAAAAAGGTTGCCCTTGTTCATTGGTGGCCATTGCTGGCCCTAAATCTTTGGTCAGTTATATGGGGGCTGTGAGTCACATATGAGCTGTCAACTAACCAATTTAACAAAGCCCAACCTTCACAACGTCATCTTCTCAAAGCTAACCAACCACATCAAGTGAACAGATGGTTTGGCAGCTTTTCTTCTTCTAGATTCTTAAGAGAGATGTCATGAAGGACCTCTTCTCTCTCATCTGAGGCTGTGTGCACAGCTCAGAATGTCTCACCAGCGGGCGGTTCCAGTTGGATAGTCTGGTGGTGCCTTCTCAGTATTCACACCAAGTTCCTTGAAAGAAGTATATGAAAGTTTAAATGTGTTTTCAAGGGCCTACAGTGAGTGCCCAGGCCCATTAACGTCACCCAAAATGAGTGCACTTGAGTATAACCATAACAAGTTCAAGGGTATTCTCAACATTTTTACGATAATAGTAACCATAATCCTTGTCTTTGATCCTACAAATATAGTCTCAAAACATACAGGAAAAGAATTCATACAATGATAAATATAATTGCAGAGCGAGTCTGTCCCAAATAACACATTACTTAGTTATACGTATTTCTTCCATTCCACAAGCCCTAAAACTCCCCTCTTTTGTCTAAACTCATAAACAAGAGAGAAGAAAGAAAGCACTTCCCTGAGTAATTTTCTATTCTTCCCATTTAGAAGCAGCCACATGGTCCCCACAGCGTTTCCACCAGGGCTTTAAGGATATGAGTTAACTGAGCACTGAGGCAGTTTCCTTGAGGATTGTTACATGACAACGAATGACCTGTCCTCACTAGGGCAGCCTGAAGTGAAGTCAAAGGACAGGCCAACAGCTCATAACCTGTCACAAACCCAAGTGTAATCATAATTCAGAAAATGAGAATTAAGACAGCCCCGCAATTCACTGCTCAGCCCTTTCTTTGTTCTGATGATCTTCTGGAATCTTCCATTCCCCCTCAGCATGGCCCTACCCAAGCCTGTCTTTTCCAGAAGTGCAGATGCCTCCATTTTGATCCTAAAACTTGGAGGAGGAGGGAAAAAAAGAAACTGTAAATACCTTTAGTGCCTTGTAATTACTTTGTGGGGTTCGCTCAGGCCTTCTCGTTCTCTGAGGAACTTCCCAGCTCCTTCCAGGGGGCTAGTCCCCACAAATCTCGCCAATGTGAGCCCTCAACGACATGGCTATTCTAACCTCACCAGGGGCTACTGGGACCTGGAATAAAATCACTTCCTAACTGAGGCCTCCTGACTCCGCTGGCCCTGAAATCTTACCTCTACAATGTCTGTGATGATGACCTTGGACCTGGGTGCGCCCTAGATCATTAAGCAGAATGTGTGAACATGAGGCTAGCAGGAAGATCTCTAATAAACGAGCGTCTCTATTTCTTCCTCCAACGTAATTACTCTGTTTCCGTCGTAGACTTTCTTATGCCAAAAATGAATAAGGAAGCTTCAGCACAGAGAGCAAAGCAGCCTGTCCACCCTCCAAGCTTTAGGAAGCAGCCCGGGGAGGGGTGTGATCTAACTCCTGGTGGGAAAGGAGGTGGCTCCAAAGAACCCCACGTCCAAGAAAAGCAAGCAAGCAAGCAAGCAAGCAAGCAAGCAGGTAGGGTTAGCTGCTCATTGTCAATTAATTGAAGGGATGTATCAGCCAATCCTTCATTTTCTCCTTCTCTTTCTCCTCCTTCTCCTCCTTCTCCTTTTCATCTGTGGGTACCTAGTTCTGGGCTTTTGTCCTAAGAGCCCTCAATTTGACTACTCAGCATAGAGCTCAGAAAAGCTCCAAGGCTCCAGTCCTGGATAAGCTGGCTTCCTGAGAAAGTAGGAATGGGGAGGGCTATGCCTCTCCTGTTCTTTTCACTGGTCCACCTGGGCACAGGGGCTGGAGGCTTGACCAGGTGGGTCTGGATGAGCTGGAGACGCAACTGGGCTCTCTGTAGAGACTAACCCTATTCATACCACAATCCTCTCTCTTAAGGAGAACACAGAAAATAATGGGTTTATAAGAATAGGCATCTGGAAAAAAAATTAATAATCTGAATAATGATTGTAGTTTCAACACTTACTGACTGCCAGGCCCTGTTCTAACCGCTTTGAATGTATTAACTCACCCATCTGCCCAACAAGCCAGCGGAGTTCCCACTGCTACCAGGAATCCTCATTTTAGAGGGTCAGTGAACTGTACTAGATTCCCACACCCAATGGAAAACATTTGGTTTGGAGACAGTCCGGCTCCTGAGTCCAAGCTCTTGTCTGTACATCAGTTTCACCAATTGCTATCATATGGATCATTTATACAATTGTCTTGCTCAGAGGAAAGCCTGTTCTTAATCCCAAAGCTTAAACTCTTAGATTTATTGGCTCAGTGCTGGTGCAGGGTATGAAGCGACTGGAGCAACCTCAGCAGAAAGCAATTATGACTTCATTTGAAATTCAAGTTATATTAAACATTGTTGATTTTATTTTCAAGTGACATGAACTTTGTTAGGTTTATGGGTCGTTATTTTTTTAATGAAAGAAATCCCACTGAAATTAGTCATGTGGTGCTACAAAGAAAAGTCTATTCTTTTCATTAATTGTCTCTTAGGTTGTAAAGCTTAACCACAGAGCACCCCACTGATACTGCCCAAGGGACAGAAGAGAGGGGTGGGCTTTGGGTTAGGGCAGAGCTTTTGGGTGCCCTCTTAACTGTGACTTTAGGATCACAGAGGAGCAGTAAGAAGGTGACTGGAACGGAGAAAAAAAAAAAAACAGCACCGGTAATATCAATAGCCAGTCATTACTTGGCACTTAACTTCATCCAAGCCTACTATGTGGGTTAACATGTGATAACTTGGTCACGTTGGCTTGCCGAAGAAGTTCTGATTCATAACCCTCATCTGATCTTATAATCTTACAAAATTCTAAAAGTCACCCCCACTTTACTCAAAGGAAAGCACTTACAGACATGGTCCCCACACATAAGCTAGCTTGACTTCAGATTTTTCAACTTTATTATGGTGCAGAAGCAATACACATTTGGTAGAAACCATGCCTCAAGTTTGGTTATTTGGATCTTTTCCTGGGCCAGTGACATGCAGTCAGATCCTCTCCAGAGACGCTGGGAAGAGGCCACAGCTCCCACTCAGCCACACTTAACAACCATTCTGTCTGCCATTTTCCGTCCAGTATCCAATAGAGTGCATGAGATACTCAGTACTTCGTTGTTACAAAATAGGCTTTGTGTTAGATGATGTCTGCACCCGGCCCAAGGAGCCACAGTCGAGCTGGTGTGTGTGATGTTCTTCCCCTCTCCCCAGGGCAGGGGTCACTTTGGAGTGACACTGCCAGGTTGTGTTGTAGGCTAGCATATAGAATGTACAAGTTAACTTTCTTCTGGAATGTAAGGGATTAACTTCTTCTGGAATCTAATGGGTTAATTTACTGAATGTTTTACTGTAAACTGTTCCTGTCCCCTTTTCTGTGGTCTGATCAAGGCCATGACTATAGAAAAATTGCTTAGTCACTGCCCCACTCTGCTTGGTTCTTATTGTCCCACTATGATTGGCCATTTAGAAGAGCAAAGCACAAACGTGATAGGTTCCCATCAAACTGGTGATTGATGTGTCAAAAAGTAATTGGCTATGGCAAAATCCTATGTGTGCCTATATAATGTCAATGTATGCATTGTTCTGGGTCATTCTCTGCTCCTTACCACCTGGAGTTCAGGTCTGGCATGGCGGCAAACAAAGTCTGGCCTCGCCTGAATTCGGCTTTGGTGGTCTCTTCAACATCAGGCTACAACAGGCTGTTGGTCTTGGTTTGGATGGGCTCTGGCCCACCGTAGGGGGCAGGTCTGCAGGAGAACACAGGGTGCAGTGTGCAACACCAGCAAGTCCACACTGGTCCACTGTGGGATGGGACCTGCAGTCGCCTGGGGAAATTCCTCTGATGGCCCAGGGCTGGAGGCAACAAGTCAGGAGAAACAGGGCAGGCTGTGCCCTTGGCATGCTGGGTGCACAATGCTGGTGCTGTGCTGACTCCTGCAGGTGTCTTCTCGATGGGGGTGGGGGGAAGGGAATGGTATCTGCCGGCTCTTTCCGTCTTGGAGAAGTCTCCTAAAGATCCCTGTATCACCAGCGCATGCTCGGAGATTAGTAAATAGATCTCCTTCTCATACACCCCAGGTGGTTTTCAAATTTCTCCCTCTGTGTTCTGTCTCAGGTCAGTGGGCTGTTCGTCGTGCTTCTCTTTAAAGACAGGGACTCCATTTCCTATTGCCTTCCTGGGTCTCCCAGAGCCGAGCCTGTTGATTTTCCACATGCTAAACCCCACTGATGGGTAGAACTCATGAAGTGAGGACCCTCTTGTTTTCAAAGCCAAATGTTATGGGGATTCATCTTTTCCGTGTGGGTCCCCTGTGCCTTGTGTGGTGGTCTGTACTTACCCCTTCCCATGCCAGCCATGGCCCTCCTTCCTGAGGACTGTCCTCTGGGTCTCCTTAGCTCCTGACGAGGTCTTCACCCCTCCTACCTTCTTGGATGTGGCCTCTTCTCTACATTGAGCTGGGAAGAGGCTGTTGTGTCAGGCTTTGGGTCATACTCTGGGTTATCTACACTGACGTGGGTGTTATCTAGTTGTATCCATAGGACGAGGTGAGCCGCGGGTCCTCTTACTCTGCCATCATCCCTGGAAGTCCATATTGAGTGCATTTGATTTATCAGAACATAACCCTTCACGAGTTGAAGATCTGCATGGTCATAGAGTTCTGGTCGGGGACCGGATGCCACCATGTATAAGCAGGAACACCATGGGCAAGCCAGCTCATGTCTCAGCCTCCGCAAACTCCCCGCCCCAGATGGCAACACTGATGGCCCCTGGGGTTGCTATGCACTGTGTGAAAGATTTCAAGAGGAAGTAAGCCTCGCTGAGAGTCCTTCAAAATGTGGAGGATACTGAGGAAGTAGGACCTCGGCACTTCTGTTTCAATTCTCAGAACACCAGGTACTTTTGACTTTGTTCAACTGCAACTTGTGTGTTGCAACTCTATCAACTCCTAGAACAAATCCTTCTACTTAGGACTGAAACAGAGATAATCTAACAAACACCTGGCAACTAAATAGCCCATCACGTGTTAGTGCATTTAGCTCCCTTAGCATCCCTTACAATTTTTCCAAGAGAACTGTGACTTTGTGGTTTTTGGCTTTATAAGTCTGCACACCTTCCCTCACTACTGGGGTCACAATTCACAATTCAGTGCATTCTTTAGATTTGGGTTGATTCTGTGCCTCCCAGTTGCAATCCCCTTGAGCCCCAAATAAACACTTTTGGTTACTTTTCAGTCTGGTCGTCTCTAGACAGTTACATGAAACAATGTAGTTCTGGGCATAAGGAGGTCAGTAAATGGAAGGCATTGTTACCTAAAATGCTCCAGAAATGTTTCAGCTAAACATTATTTAGACTTTACCCAAAATGTGCTTTCTCCTCTGAATGGAAGCCAGAAATGATATTAGTTTCCTAGGGCTGTTCTAAGAAAGGACCACAAACTGTGTGGCTTATACTAAAAATGTATTTGCTTGTAGTTCTGGGAGCAAGAAGTCCAAAGCCAGGGTGTTAATGGAGTCCTGCTGTCTCTGAAGGCTCTAGGACATTCCACTCCATACCTCTCTCCAAGCTTTTGCTATTGCCAGCACGCCCTGGATTCCTTGGCTTGTAGCCATGCGCTTCTCCCCTGTGCACCTGTGTCTCTCCTCTGCTTCTTCTAAGGATGCCAGCCATATTGGATTTGAGCCACTCTAATGACCTCCTCTTGATTTGATTACATCCACAAAGACCCTATTCCCCAAAACTGTCACATTCACAGGTGCCGGGCACTCAGTCTTGGAACATATCCTTTTGAGAGACACAATTCAACCACGAATAGTTAGTGCCTGAATGTTTGGCTTGCAGACCTGTTACTAGGGGATAGAAATCTACAAACTAAACTATTTCCTATAAGCTCTGTGAAATAAAAACACAGGTTTTTGGTGGCTCTACGTACCAGTTGTTGCAGTTTATTTTTTTCTGATTCAAGTGTATTCTTATCAAAAGCCGCAAAAATATAACCTAATTTTTTGAAATCTCAGCACCACCTTGAGAAAAGAAAGCAGTAACATTTAGTTAGTAGCATTAAAGAACCTCCAGGCTGAAGAAGCCATCATGTAACACGGTAACATTAGAAGATGATCAATTGATTCTATCCCAACCTGCTTCCTATTTTGACATGTTCCTCTTTGTTTTTGGCCTCCCTTGTAGGCAACGCTCGACTGTGACATTTAGAACTACCTGGGTGCTATTATTGCTGGTGTCCATCTATACACACAGAGAAGAGAAAAATATTGATCCTTACTGGAATTTGTATAATTAGTCCACTGTAATTACTCTTTTAAAAAATTCAGTGCTGGAAGTCTTTCCTCCCCTACATTTTTATGTTGACACTACAATAGAACATCATCATTGGTATTTAGGAAGCAAAGAATTGAACAAAGTTCTGACCACTTGAGAGATGGTCAGTATGACCTCTTGGCAAAGCTGCATCTTCCAAGCCATTCTGTTTTGAGTGGGCACCCATCTAGTCTAGCTCTTTGCTACAAAACCACAGGAAGGAGTGAGAGAGGGGATTCTGTGCCCTGGAAACACAGGCAGGTCATCGATCACCTTAGACGTTGAGTTTATTGGCAGGAAAACCAAAGCCTGAGCAGATAGCTGGAGTGAAGTCAGGTCTGAAACCCGGGTTTCCCCCATTCCCCTCCCCGCCTCCCCTCTCTCCCTTCCCCAGGCAACCAGTTATTTGTTCTCTGTCTCTATAGACTCAACAGTTATGAACACTTCCTACACATGGAATAGATGAGGAAGGGCTGATCATGTGAGGCCCTGTGTCCACTAGGGCTCTTCCCACCCTTCACGCTGTTATCTGACCTCACATCGTAAACCAGGGTTTTCTGCGTGGCAGTTGGTAATATAAAACATCTTGGTTTATCTGTTTGCTCTTTTTATGTTGCAGTGGATGACTTCTGTTTCATTTACTAAGTATTAGATGAGCGTCTCTGTGAGTCAGGCAGGCCACTGGTCCCAGAGATGAGTGATGTAGGAGACAGGCTTGGGTGTCCCTGCAAGAAGCTCACGTTCTAGGAAGGATGCCAGGCACCCCTTCCAGTGCTGCCACTGCAGACAGCACAGTGCTCCACACGCCTTCTGTCCATTAGGTCATCCTGCGTGTCAGCATCCTGACAAATGGTAACTGAGGAAAAACATTGGAGTGAAGATAAATTTGGATCATTACTCATTCTAATTACCTTGGGATTTTTAAAATTTTTTTAAGTTTATTTAATTATTTTGAGAGAGAGAGTGAGTTTAAGTGGAGGAGGAGCAAAGAGAAGAGAGACAGAATCCTAAGCAGGCTCTGTGCCATCAGCATAGAGTCCAATGTGGGGATCAAACCCACAAACTGTGAGATCATGACCTGAGCCGGGATCAAAAGTCGGACGCTTAACTGTCTGCACCATCCAGGTGTCCCTTGGACTTTTTAATTAAGTGAAAGTTTTACTTTATTTATTTATTTATTTATTTAATAGTTGATTGTCAAATTGGTTTCCATATAACACCCAGTGCTTCTCCCCACACGTGCCCCCCACCATGACCATCATCCCCTCCCTCCCTCCCCCTCCCCCTTCAGTCCATGGTTCCTTTTCAGTATTCAGTAGTCTCCCTTGATCTGTGTCCCTCACTCTCCCCCGCTCTCTTTCCCCCTTTCTCTCCCCATGGTCCCCTGCCAGGTCTCTCCTGTTAGACCTAGGAATGCAAACATATGGTATCTATCCTTCTCTGCCTGACTTATTTCGCTTAGCATGACACCCTGAAAGTTTTACTTTAACAGAGGGGACACAGGGGAGCACCTGGAAGGTGCAGTCATTGAGCATCCGACTCTTGATCTCAGCTTAAGTTTTAATCTCGGGTCATGAGTTCAAACTCCACACTGGGCACCACATTGAGTATGAAGCCTACTAAAAAAGAGAGAACATAGGAGGAAAATAGCTAAATAGAACTTACTTTTCTTACAGTGATTGTTAATTTTGACTTGAGTAGGAATAAAGGATGTGTGAGTTAACTTTTTCTAGAAATTATCTTGCATTGATTCATTATGTAAACATGCATGAAGTGCTTACTAGAAGACGTGCGCAGGCCACAGGGCCCTTGTGCCTGACTTAATGCTGGGCCTTGTGAATTATAAAGTAGGTCCTGGCAAGATATCAGGCACTCGGCTGGAAGAGGGTTAAACACAGTTCCAGCTTTGAGAGATAGCATCTGTCCTGTTTGTTATCTCTGCTTTCTGACCTCTGATGAATCCAAACTGCTTTCACAAAAACAGTTGTTTTTAACCTAAAACACTCATGTGTTGTACATCAATACATTTTGGCCTGAAAATAGTCAACAGCATAATTTTAGTAAAACAAAAATGCAAAAGATATGCTAACAATCCCTTTTCCCTAGTTACATAATGCGTATAACATGTTTATTCTATATTGTAGTTTTTAGAGGCAAGACCTGAGGTCACTCTGGTGGTTTTTTTCTCCTGGAAAATTCCTTGTAGGGTGTTTTCTTCATCTTTACAATCCAGGAATCTGCCATGACACGTATCTTTTCTTAATGTTTTTCTCTGGAATGCCATGATCTCCTTTATGCATACATAGACCTTTTTCAGTTTAGAAATCTCTCTCTCTCACTCCTCCCCCCACACAGTTAGCAGAAGGTTGAGATGTAATTCACATATCACACAATTCACCTGTTTGTAACGACCAATTCGATGTTTACTTTAGCATATTCAGAATTGTGTAACCATGACCAAAATCTAGTTTTAGCCTGTTTTTATCATGCCAAAGAAACCTTGCTCCCAATCCTTACCCCAATCATCCCCCAGCTCCTCAGCCCTAAGAAACCACTAATGTTCTTCCTGTCTCTAGATTTGCCTATTCTGGACCCTTCCTATGAACAGACTTATATAATAGGTACAGTCTTTCAGACTTTTGTGACTGGTCCTTCATTTACCATAGTGTTTCCAAGGCTTATCCAAACCAGCACATATCACTATGTTGTTCCTTTATATCACCAAATAATATTTTATTTTATGGATAGTTCGTATTTTCTTTATCCAGGCATCAGCTCAGGGACGCTGGATGGTTTCTACTTTTTAGCTACTATGAATAATACTGCTCTGAACATTCATATACACGTTTTACATGCAGACGTCTGTTTTCATTTCTCTTAAACATAGAAGTAGGAGCAAAATGCTGGGTCGTGTAGTGAGGAGCCACAGACTGGTCTCCACAGTGGCTGCCTCTTTCTCTGTTCTTACGAGCAAGGTGCGAGGGTTCTCGGTTCTCCACTCCTCACCAACTCTTGTCATTATCTGCCTTCTGGAGCACAGCCATCCTAACGGGTGTAGGGGTATCCCACTGTGGTTTTGACTTGTATTTTCCCCCATAACTCGTCATGCCGAGAATCTTTCCATGTGCTTACAAGTCATTCATAGATGGAATGTCTACTTAAGTTCATTGCCCATTTAAAAATTTGGGTTATTTATCTTTTTGTGATTCATGTTATACCTTTGAAATTATTGTCTGTATTTCATTTGTTCTGCTGTTGTCTCTGGGATCACCAGCTACCTACACCTGAGCCCTCTATGTGGGAGGTTGATATTATTTGAGCAGTTCCTATGGCCACTGCTGTGTGCCAGTTTCAGAGGGCATCTTCTCCATGTGACACTTTTGCATGGGCCCCACTTAATTCTGTAGGCGAGAGTCAATATTTACCAACAGGATACACTTGGCCTTGCCTTCTGTCTATGTAAGAGATGCGGGGATTCAAGACACAAAGCTGTCGCCCACGTGGGTCCTGCGCCAAGAGGCTGTGTCTGATGATCTCACAAATCTGTTCCTGTCACCGCTCCTGCCCCCCACCCCCTGTCTCTGGGCTTCTCTGCCTCACTCTTTGCCAGATTGCTCACTCTGGTCACCTGCAAGGAGCAGAGCCTGTGACATCTCCTGGTGGGCGCAGGTGGCGGAAGTGGGAAATGGCTCCAAGGGTAAAAAAGCCTAGAAACTCCTATTCTGTGTCATGGAGTGAAGCCTCAGGCTGCCGTAAAGTTAATGCGACATCCCAAAGATTTGGCCATGAGACTGTCTGGATTATCCATGCTGTGAGGTTTTCATCTTGTTACTAGTTTTCTGGTGCCTTTAAAGGTCTTTGGGGGAAGGGGAGTTTAGAGAGAGATGCTAGGTAGGCAGTATGAAACGCCAATCCAAAAATGGCAAGCACATCTTGGTATCCTAGTAAGATAAGATGCAGCCCTCTAGTGTTTTATTTCTTTGTTAAATATGGGAAGTATTTTGTTTCTTATGGCTAAGCCGAGGCAAGAGGCCTTTATTATCAGCTGTCCGAATACACAGGACAGTCAGACAGGTTGGGGCGGTTTTGTGATGAGGTCATTAAGGTCCTTTGAGAACTGATCATCTTCAGTGGCATAAGAGAACGACCCACTGCAGCCTTTGGGACAGCACTGTCGCAATAAACTGCTAACACGGGTCATGCTTGGGAGGTGCTGGGCACAAGTGTTCTGGCTCCGAAACCCGTCCTTCCATTTACTGGTCAGCCTAGCACAGAATTGTTCTGCTGTTGTCTTTAAAGACACACTTCTTTAAATGTAAATGGCCTCCGAGCCATTTTCCAGCACCTAAAAAAATGAGCTGTCAGCTCCAAGAGACCACTCTTTCCTGACGGGTGATTCTTGGATCATTCGTTGCCACTGGTGCCTGGGCTACGGGCGGTCTGTCTCGTTCCTGCACTGGCCGGCAGACTGAGTAGTTATGGGAGTGATGAACGGTCCTGTTTGGAGAGCATTGCTGTCTCTTCAGCATGACTTTAATGTCAGCTGTACAATCGGGGTCCGAGTAACACGCAGTCACTGGCAGGGAGAGGACCTGCAAGACGTGGTCCTCGTTTTCTAGAGGAGCTCTGATTGGCCGATTTCGTCTCCAACTCAGGCTTTCTGTCACCAGCATCTCTTGCACACTATGTCAAAGATGAAGTTTTGATCTCATAGATGTATGTATTGTGCCCCACCAGGGAGCACTAGGTGAAGGCAGAAAGGGTACAGGTGCTGCAGCAAAGTCCCAACTTCATGACTCATGCAGCAAACACTGGTGGCCTGGGTTCTCTCAGAAGTGGACTCTGAGATGGAAATTTGTGTGTAGGATTTTTACTAGGGACTGTATGGGAATTGACATCTATGAGAGGGGCAGGGAGGACGCAGAACTGGTCAGAGAGAGAAGCTCCACTGTGGTGTGGTCTGAAGAAGGTCCTTGGCAGACCCTGGAGGAGGCTGGAAAGATGGGACGATTCTGTAGGTTGTCCTGAGTTGGGCAGAGGGAGCTTTGGCCTTACTCTTTCTTATTGATCATTCAAGGAACGTGGCTGCCCTTGCAGGGAGGCATTTTTTCAGCCCAGGCAATCCCCAAAGAGGATTAACAACGGAAAGCTGTCTGCCTGGCAGGATGCCTGGGAGCTGGGGAAAGTCATTTCCAAAGAGGAGTCCGGATGGCACGAGGCAGCAGCGTCCACTACCCATGTGACCATGGCAAGTTCTGTGCCTGCTCACGGCCTCAGTTTCTTTATTGCTGCTGGATGATTATAATGCCTATCTCATGGAGGGGTGGAAAGACATCCCAAATGACAGAATGACTGTGAAATGTTTAGTTCTGTATGTGTAGAATTCTTCCCTAACATTGGCGTTAAAACATGAAAAAGCAGACATCTTTGTTTAAAAAAGCCTCCATCCTGGCACAGATGCTACCAATTCTCCCCCTCTAAGGACAGATCCTTAAATGATTTTTCTGACCACCAAAACCTTGTCATGAGTTGAAGTTAATTTTCCAGTAATACTTTCTGACCCCCTCTCCTGGGAGGGAGGCAGGGAGGGGTCACTGCCTTTTACATGAACCCCCTGTAATTGTTTCTCACCGCTGCTACACCAAATTAGCACAGACTTGGTGGCTTCAACCAATGTACATTTATTCTCTGAAAGTTCTAGAGGTCGAAAGTCCAAAAGGAGTCTCATGGGGCTAGAGTCAAGGGGATAGTTGGGCTGATCCCTTCTGGAGGCTCCAGGGGAGAATCCTTTTCTGGCATATTCTGTCTCACAGAGGCCATTCTCATTCCCTGGCTCATGGCCACACATCATACGCCTTTCTTCCCCTGCTTCCAATGTCTCCACGTTGCTTTTTTCTCTTCTGTAGTCAAGTGCCCTTCTGCCTTCTTTTTACAGAGACACTGTGGTTGCCTTTCAGCCCACCCAGAATGATCTTTCTGTCTCGGGTCCTTGATCACACCTGCAAGGCCACTCTGCCATGGGCAGGGCCATTCTTGGGGCCCAGGGCTTAAGGCCTGGACATCTTGGAGGCCATTGTTCAGCCTGCCACACACTTCTAGCCCTTTCTGTATTTTTGAAGACAGATGGCAACTGGCCCCAATCAGTCTGTGGGCTCCAGGAAGATGGGAAAGCTCACCTGGGAGTTGCCCTCAGGACAAGCAATTGTCACACACATAAGACATTCCAGAGATACTTACAACATCTCATCCAAAGCTTATCATCCTTTCTCCAAAGCAGCAACTCATCAGGAAGGGCTCTAGCTGGGATGCAAGGGGCTCCAGAGGCTGAGACACAAGGCGTGTTTAGCTTATTGCAAAATGCAGGGCCATTGGCGGTCTGCGTGCACTGCTCTGAGTTCACAGCCAGGGGCGACTGCACCATCAGTGACGCGGGGGCTACTTCGTACGGGGTTAGGTCACTGAACCAGATTGAATCAGTGTGGATTTGCAGCATACTTTCACTTACTCCCACTCCCTATTTCCACCTATAATTTTACAGGCCAGGAGACTAGTTTCTTAAAACATTTATTTATTTTTAAAAATTTTTTTCTAATGTTTCATTTATTTTTGATACAGAGAGAGACAGAGCATGAGAGGGGGAGGGTCAGAGAGAGGGGGAGACACAGAACTGGAAGCAGGCTCCAGGCTCTGAGCTAGCTGTCAGCACAGAGCCTGACACGCGGCTTGAACCCACGAACATGAGATCTGACCTGAGCCGAAGTTGGGGGCTTAACCAGCTGAGCCACCCAGGAGCCCCTAAAACATTTTTTTAATGTTTATTTATTTTTGAGAGAAAAAGAGAGAGAGAGAGAGCAGGGGAGGGGCAGAGAGAGGGAGACACAGAATCCAAAGCAGGCTACAGGCTCTGAGCTGTCAGCACAGAGCCCAATGTGGGGCTCGAACTCACAAACCGTGAGATCATGACCCGTGCCACCCAGGGGCTCCAAAAGACTAGCTTCCTGCTTTACCCAGTGTTAGTACAAAGTAGGATTTAAAACATTTAGGTCATTTAATAAGCTGCTCCTTAGTTTAAAATCTCAAGAATTGAAGTAGTGGCTTTCTCTCCCCTGACTTAGAGCCAGAATCCCTAACTTAGTGCTATTTACCCAGTGGACATTTGCTGGACGAGGAAAGCCATCAATCAAGGAAAGAATGAATTATGTAAAAAAAGGGTCTTTCAAAAAGAAAAGGCAAAATTAATTTGATAAAATCATTTAGATCCTTCTGAAAACAGAAGTGGTTCTGGATATCGGTCTGGGGCCCAGGAAGTTGGCTCAAAGCAAACGCTCGCTGCTCAGTGGACTGGTAGAGTGCAAGCCAAACCCAGGGCTCTGGGACTCAGTTGTTTGTTTTCTTTACATGTGGGATTTTAGGGCTGTTGCCCTTCTGTGCGCTTTAGGGCCACGTTTTGCACTGTGACAAAGCAAGTTGTCAAAGAAGAGGTCATTTGGTAACTTTCAATGTATAAAGTTGAGTTTGCTCGTCTAAAGGTGTCTTGGCAGAGGCATGTTTTGACTGGGACCTTGGGTCCAGGTAAGATTTGGATACGGAGCAGGGGGGCAAATGAGCCAAAGCACAGGGGTGGAGGGTTGACAGGAGCGTGGGGGCTGGGGAGGAAGGGGCCCCCAAGAGAGGCTGTCCTGATTGGAACAGATAGCTCAGGCTAGAGCCTCTGAAGGAAGGGGATTTCAGACCACAGACAGCATGGAATTCTAGAATGAGGAGTATGAATGCTGCTGAGGTCTGTTTGGCCCCAGCGCTACTGTTCTGGAAGACCTCCCGGTCTCCCAGCTGGGTTGTCAGGCTCTGGTGCCGGGGCTACCCGGGCGCCTGGGGCCCAGACTCCTGGTCTGGTCAAGCCATCACCTTAACAAGGGTGGGCCAGCCAGGTGGGTGAAGGACCTCAGCGGGGCCAGTTAGAATCCTTCCAGGGTAGCTTTACTGTTACTGGAGGCGGACAGTGCTTTTTGTGCTGGGCTTGCTAAGTCAGGGGCGGCATCTGGACCTGTCGCTGATGCAGCTCAGTATCAGGGGACTTTTCTATGAAGCCCTTAACGCTCCAGCCTGGGCAGACCCGCAGGCCAGAGAGAGCAGGTTTTGTTCCGCTGACAATGCGGGCCGGCTGCTGCTGACTCCGCACCCTGGGCCCTGCCACCGGTGACTCCCCGCTTCCCGTCCTGCGAGCATTCACCCGACCAACACTTATTAAGTGCCTAGTGTCTATGGTGCATGGGATCCTGCTCCCTGCTCAGGATCTAATAAAGGAAACGGGCCGCTTCTCCGAAGACATTTGCAGACTGAGGAGGAGACACAGAACAAGCCTCTAGCCCGAAGCCGAAAGAAACAAGGGGAAGCACAAACTCAGCTCTGCCAGGAGAGACTGCAGACGGTAGATGTGTCCGGGGGAATGGCTTGTCGAACTGAACGCATTTCATCTAACTCAATGCCACGGGTTGTGGTCAATTAGAAAATACACCTGCTCGAGCAACCTTCTTTCTCCCAGGATGCAGGAGGTGAACTCAGAATCTGAGGCTAAAAGTAAAAATAAAAACCATAAATTGCAAAGTAAAATACAGTTAAGAGAAAAGGGGGCAGGAGGCAGAGAGGAACACAGGAACAGACGGGGAGGGCAGAGTTAGTACAATGTTAATGGGTTAAAAGCGATATTTAATATTATAGTCTATACATTTAGCCTGAACGTGAGCGCACATCAGACAATGCACACGGAGTCCTACAAAATCAGTGGCAGCAAGAAATTTCGCAGTGCTGACTCTCACTTTCTCAGTCCCATCCCCCGCCTGGCCCTCCAAGCCTGCTTTGATCTCCTCAGTCTTCCCCTCCCCCAGTGCTATCTGATTAACCCCCAGGTAGAGAGCCTCTGAAACAAGGCTCCTTTTCCCTCCAGCTTTCCAAGAAGCAAGCGAGGGTGCCCCAGGACACCAGGCACGGGAACTTTGAAGATGAGCCCACTTCATGCTTCTAATGAGGCCCTCGAGATTTATCAGACCTGTAATCTCAAGGTGCTTTTGCTGCGTCAGCAGGACCTCATTCCAGAACTGCCCGAGTCCTGGGCGGGGCTGCACAGAGACTCTGCAGAGGGTTCGGAACTGCGCAGCCCAGCAGAGAGATGGTGCACACTGGGCTGCCAATTCCGCTGCAGAAACAAAGAGAAATGGCTTCAAGCAGTGAGCAAATGGCCTCTTGTTTCTCTCACTAAAGGCAATAAATACCAGGACTGTATATTGGGCCCATAGGCGACCGAAGGAAACTCCACCAAATCTCAGATCCAAACTAAATGTGAAACTTTTAGGAGAATGGAAGTCTGAAAAATATTTTCTACAGTAAAATAACAAAAAATTTTGTATGGAAAGACCTAGGATCACCACTGGGCTGTTGAGGAAAGAATAAAGAAAGCATTTAAGACAAGTGGAAGTAGGAAACATTTTCCATTCTGGCAAATTGGGAGAGAAATAAGCCACATGTTACAGCTTTTACTTTTACTGACAACGCACAAGTAAAATATACATGTAGAAAATTATAGTGTGCTCTGCCATGAAATGTAGTGACTTTAGCAAATCAGAAACTTCCTTTTGCAAATTCATTTTAGAGTGGGTTCTAAATCACACCAATGTAATTAATGATTAGTGGAAATGTTGCTTTATTTGAATATATTCTAAATTTTTTTAAATGTTTATTTATTTTTGAAAGAGAGAGATAGAACATGAACACATAGGAGCAGAGAGAAAGAGGGAGACCCAGAATCCAAAGCAGGCTCCAGGCTTCGAGCTGTCAGCACAGAGTCAGATGTGGGGCTCAAACTCACCAATTGTGAGATCGTGCCTGAGCCAGAGTTGACACTTACCCCACTGAGCCACCCAGGTGCCCCGAATATATTCTACATTTGCACGAAAAAGAGTGTTTTAGCACAGCCAAGTGCAAGGCAGTCAGAAGTTATGTGCATGCCTTAACCCCCTGAAAGAGGACCCCGTGTCCTTAGAGAGGAGAAGAAATCCCCAAGTGCAGCTGGGGGTGTTTCCACCCGTGTGGTTCACAGTTGGTCCGAACACTGAGGACCAGTTTTTGGCGCATGTCCAGTGTAAGGTTGGGACCTGTACTCACAGCTCCGTTTTTTTGGTGACTTTGTTCTTCAGTCCTGCCTGTTCAATGCCCTGGTGGGAGACTGAACTGAACTGAGTTCTGTGGGCAAAGGCAGGGTTCTGCTTCCCCGCTGTAGGAGCTAGATGGTGACAGGCAGCACAGGGCTCTGTAACCTGGAAATCCGGTAGCTGCCGGGTTCTGCAGGTGGCTTCTGGGGCTTCCGGATGCTTCCTGGCAGCAGCGACAGTGTTCCTGATTTGGGTGGAAATGGCACAGTTCTTCAATGAGCAGCAATGTAAACTATTCCTTGATTTGCTCCAGAAGAGGACTGTGTGGTGCCCAAGAGGTGTCCCTGGGAGCCCCACGAGGAGCCTGCTTCTCCCGCCTCCCTGATGATTTTGTCAACCTGCACTTCGTTGTGTTCAGTCCCTTTGTCTTGACCCTATCAGGGAGGAGGTGGGAAGTACTGTCAGCAGCCAGACGCTAAGCAGAGCACAAGCAAAGTGCTGGTCAGCAATGACTTCCAGAAGACTGCAGGATGTGTCATTCTTGGCACACACACATACTTCTTTGTATAGAGAAGGCTGATCATGAGAAGCACTGGACTAGTATGAAGGCATGAGGGCACATTTATTCATGCCTCTGTGATGAAACATAAGTAAGGATCATCGCAGCTGAAGCGGGACGGGGATCTCCAGGCCTCTCCCGCAACACCTTGGCAGAGGCGGATCATGACAGCCTTTCTTTGGGAGGTTGGCCTCAGACTCAGCACATCCCCAGAGGAAGAAATCCTCGTGTCAGTGTGCTGGGGTCTTTGCAGATTACAAGAGGTCGGTGTAAAGATGCTGGGGTCTTTCAGCTAGAAATTGTATATGGAGCTGTGAATAGGAGTTTCCACATAAATAAATTCATAGCCAATGTCATGCTTCCTGCTGTGAGGGCTGCCCAATGTCAGGAATGCCCTCCTTTTTTTCCTAATTAAACAAAAGTAAATTTTTATTTATTTTTAAGTGTGTATTTATTTTTTAAAAATTTTAATGTTTATTTACTTTGAGAGAGAGACACACACAGAGTATGAGTGGGGAGGGTCAGAGAGAGAGGGAGACACAGGAGCAGAAGCAGGCTCCAGGCTCTGAGCTGTCAGCACAGAGCCTGACGTGGGGCTTGAACCCACGAACTGTGAGATCATGACCTGAGCTGAAGTCAGCTGCTTAACTGACTGAGCCACCCAGGTGCCCTTAAATGTGTACTTATTTTTGAGAGAGAGCACAAGAAGGGCTTGATCTGCACTCAACGCAGAGCCCAAAGTGGGGCTTGATCCCAGGAAGCGAACCCTGAAATCATGATCTGAGCTGAAATCAAGAGTAGGACGTCTAACTGATGGAACCACTCAGGCACCCCTTAATTTTTAAATTTTTTTTATTTTTTGTTTTTGTTTTTGTTTTCTTTTGGGGGGGGCGGGGCAGAGAGAGAGGGGGAGAATCTTAGACTAGCTCACAGTCCTGCCACAGGACTCGACCCACCACCTGAGCCGAAATCAAGAGTTGGATGCTCAACCGAGTGAGACACCCAGGCGCCTCAGGAATGCCCTCTTGATAGAATGCACTTTCTAACTTGTCGAAGAAAGGAGCACTTACGGTAAGGGTCGTTTTTCCATGCAGGAGACTCATCAGTGATGGTGATTGCAACTAGCTGAAACAGTATCCTAGAAATTGTTTAATATATACATATTTTTTGCATGGAGATCGATTTCAAAGCCTGTAATACAGGTTGGAAAGCTAGTTTGTGCAAACACACCCTGGACGCCTCTGTAATCGCGATCTTGAGAATGTAGCAATCAGGGCCTCCCTCTACATTCCCATTAAGCAGAATGTGCAGAAGAACATGTTGTAGGGTGTTCAAGGTCAGTGGCTCCCAGGGGGCCAGCCTGGAATGTCTCCCTTGCAGTGAAGGGTGTCCGGAATTGAAGGGTGTCAGGAATTGATGTCCTTGGAACACTGGTTGTGCGAGGAGGGGAAGGGCCACTGATAGTTCCTCGGCTGGGCTGCGGTGCTAGAAAGCTCGCTGCGTCTGGGTCCCGGCAGCAGATGCTCTGTCCAGTTGGCCACTCCTGGACTCTCCGTATGTCAGTCCCACCAGTAAGCATATGTCGTGATCTCTGTCTCCAGGTCTCTTCTTTGGCCTCACTGGCCCATCATCCACCTTTGGTCTTGAGCCTGCTGGGTGCAGCGGTACACAAAGCACATGGAAATGGTAAATATCTAGAGCTGTGCCAATCACCTCATATTGTGAGATAAGGAAGTGGGGGGGCAGAGTGAAGGCACAGGACTCCAGTTGTGGTTCTGACTCTAATTAGATATGTCAGTTTAGTGACTTGGGATATCTTTCACTACTTGTAACCTGTGTGATGTGCTAAAAGCGAGTAGACCCCTTTACCCTGTAAAGCTCCAAGATTTGTTACTTGTACACATTTGAAAACTCTTTGCTTTCTAAATATGCTTCTAAAAGTTTTGACTCCTTGGATGGAAAAAACATAACCTCATCAATATGGGAAAAAAAATTGATCTTGTAGTGAAGGGCACTGTCTCTGGAGTAAGACCTAGCTCCTCAATAAACTGGCTACGTGACCTTCCATTTTTCAAGCCTTTTAAAATAAGTAAATTCATGATATCTTGTTGTGCTTACTAAATATAAGGTGTATGTGCAGTATTGAAATTAATAAAGTTTATTAATGAGAAAATATCTTAAAGGAAGGAGAAAATATAAGTTATACATAGGGAGAGGAAATTTGTGACATAAATTGACAAAGTTTAGTGCCAAAAATATATAAAGAAGCAAATCCATGGAAGGAAAGGGAAGGGGGAGAGGAAGGGAAGAAGGGAAGGGAAAGGAAGAGAAGAGAAGAGTAAGAAGGAGGGAGGGAGGGAGGGAGGGAGGGAAAGGAATCAACTAACAGAGGAAGAAAGAAATGAAGAGAGGTTAAATATCATGAATGGCCAGGAAAATGCAAATCAAGACCATAGTTGGATGCCATTTTGCCTCCATTTGGTTGTCAATAATTTTAAAATCTGAAAATACCAAGTGCTCAGGGGAATGTGGATTTACAAGACCTCCTGCTCTCTTGCCCTTTGAGCATTATCTCTGAAGTGGAGCATTCACATTCCCGATATCCCAGCACATGCAATTCCATTGCCCACGGGAACACCAGGCTCATGTACGAGACAGGACATGCATAAAGACGTCAAGAAAGGAATGGACGGAGAAACTGCTCATAGTGGAACACATTACAGTTCGTGGAACAATTCATATGTCAGAACAAATGAGCTATGGTGGCGTGCAACCTTCTCAAAGAATGTTCACCATATGATATAGAAAAAAAAGAAGGACCAAAAGTTTACACAAAATGTACCATTTTACCAGGGAAAAAGAGCTAAAATTAAATAATTTAAATTAATTAAATTAAAATTAAAGAGCTAATATATATATATATTTAATTTTAGCTCATTTAGGAAAATGTACACTTGCAATAAAACTACTATAAGGTGACCAAGGGGCAATTAAACACAGGATTCAGGGTACGGTTATCCCTCATGGGGAACCTGAGGGTCTGTGGATGTTAAATAAAGATTACAGTTAAAGTCTTAGCTTCTTTGGGGGGGGATGTAGGGTTGTGGATGTTTATTGTATTGTTAACCTAACCAAATATACGTTAACTAACTAGAGAGGAAAAAAAGCAAACCATGCATGGCTAATGATGAGAGTAAGTCATGAGGCAAAAATGATGATTAATCCAATTCTTGCTCCAAAAGAAGGAAATTCACACGTAGCCTTGTTCAGCCCTTCTGCATGCCTATCACTCAAGGGTCCACCACCCACCACAAACATGGCTGCTCTGGAAACACGCACAATTCTGCCAGACAAGTGAAGCTTCATTTCGTAGATGACTTCCTGTCTCTTTCACCAATGTATGTTTTCTTCTCCATTCATATAACTTCAGTTCACTAAGAACAGTTCTCGAAAGCCACTGCCTAATATACACGTTCTGAGCCTCTTCATGGGGGTTCTGCACACGGCAACTTTTAGAGACAAATACAGAGCAGACATGGGTGCCTGTAGCTCATTTGGGATGAGAGAGAACCCTCCCTTAAAATCGGACCCATGAGGGAACAAGTTGCGGATTGGAGCTAACTCCTTCTAGAGACTTAGACCACTATCCTTTTTTTTTAAAAAAAAATTAAGACTTCCTTTTTGTTTCCTTTTCTTTTTTTTTTTAAAGTAGGCTCCATACCCAATATGGGGCTTGAACTCACAACTCCGAGATCAAGAGTCACATGGTCTGTGGATCGAACCACCCAGACACCCCAAGACTTTATTTTTTAGAGCAATTTTAGCTGCACAACAAAATTGATGGGGAGGTGCAGAGATGTCTCACCACCACCCGCTCTCCTCATCCAGAGCCTCCCCCCTTGTCAACATCCCTCACTGGGCTGGCGCCTGTTTACCAAGGATGAACTACATCGATACATCTTTGCACTGTGGAGCCTGACTCAGGACCTGAACTCAAGAACCACGAGATGATGACCTAGAGTGATACCAAGATTCTGACCCTTCACCAACTGCACCACTCAGATGCCCCAAAAATTCTTTTTAATTATATCAAAATACAGGGCAGATGTATGTAAAATTTTACCTGGTCATCAACTCATTTGAGCAAACAATATAACACTTTTTTATACGTAATTTGTTATAGCGGACTTGATTTTTACCTTGATCACAGTTTAATCTTCCAGCAACGATCACAGTTTAATCTTAGTTGACCAGTTGTGGACCAATGCAGGCATTTCACAGTAACCTCCCCAGCACTTCACAGGATCCTGTCTAGATCCCAGCTTGGTTGGGGGGTGATTTGGTAGAGCGCCAGCGTCGGGTCGGGGAGGTGGGACATGGGCAGGCATCATCACCTCCTAGGATGGGCCTTCCTGGCTGTACTTGGAGGGCCGTCTTTCCTCCACACCAGCATCTCTGGAAGGGCCGCCTGCTCCCTGGCTGCCACACTTCGGTCCAGTGGTTGGGCCCTGCCAGGTGTGCCATCGTTGTAGATCAAGCTCTGCTCCTCTCTTGGCTGCCTATTTTATTGGTCCCTGTGGTGAGTTTGAGAATTTCAGGGCGAACCGAGGAAAAGAAAATACAGGGCCATGAGATGACAATATTGCATGACAAGTTTTACTGAGTGGTGTTTAGACTGCATGAGAGGAGACGTCCTCCCAGTGGGAAACTTCCAGACACAGCTGCACAGGGCCACTGACCAGAAAGGAAAGAGGATGAGGAACTTCTGGGGGCAGAGGGACAGAGAGACTGGACATTCAATTCAATGTCCAGATGATGCTGGCAGCAGCTAGGTGGGGGAGGGAGGTCTCTGGGCCAGGGAGCTCTGAAGGGAAATGGTGTCTTAAAGCTATAGGACTCATCTTATCTACAGGTGGCAGATGTTGGGTGCAGTTTCATGGGGTTTGCAAAGCAATCAGCCTCTCAATAGCTAAAAATCTGCCTATTGGGGGTCTACTGAAAGCAATTGGATGCATGAATTTGACTTTGGTGCGAGCGGGCTGTGAGCTAATGGTTGTAGCCTGCTGCGAAGTAAACAATGTCAGGGCTGGTGGAGGCCATCTTTGGTGGTTTATACAGTAATCCCTACACAGCACTGGATCATTCAAGAAGTTTTGGTGCTTCCTCAGCCTTAGGCCCCCATGCTTTTTCCTCGGGCACTATGCTGAGTGTTAAGAGGACCCCATGAGTCTCACCCTCTCTCTCACTCTAGATGCTGACACACGGCTCTTCCTCAGTCTCAGTGCCCCACTGGTCTAGGAATTTACGAAAAAAAAATTTTAGTGACACCTGGGTGGCTCAGTTGGTTAAGAATCTGACTCCTGATTTCAGCTCAGGTCATGATCTCACAGTCATGAGATCGAGCCCTGCATCAGGCTCCATGCTGAGCATGGAGTTTGCTTGGGGATTCTCTCTCTCCCTCTCTCTGAGACCCTCCCCTACTCATGAGTTCTCTCTCTCTCTCTCTCTCTCAACTTCAATACATAAACATTTTATAAAAAGGTGGTTTAGATTGAACTACAGGGTTGGCAACAAAATAAGAATTCCACCGATAATAAAAATAGAGAGAAATCAAAAAACCCATGCTCTCTGTGACACCTCCCGGGCCAACCTCTAGTCAGTGGCACAGATAATCTGATGACTTGTGCTTGGTTACTCAGCTCCCTCATGTTCACACCTTGGATCCAACTCAGTTGTTCTAATTCCAGAAAACTAAATGAGATCAGGTTCATATCTGTGCAGATACACAACCCATCCTTGTGCAGATATGCATTAACCCTAATTATGTTTCAGTATCTGGGTTATCTGCAGCACATGTGATAATCTTGAAATTAAATCTGGTCCCTGCCTGGAGTTTTCATTACTTTCACTGTTGCCGTGGAAGAGTAACGGACTTACTCAATAACAGTTCACTAAGTGCCTACAATATTTTATACTTCCATCCATGAAAAGATGAAGACATTTTTCTCATGTGCCTTTAAACATCTACAACCCAGCCCAATGATTTCAACAGTCTTCCTCTTGTGTAGGAAAGTATTTGTTGCCTTTGGTGGGAGACTATTGCCCACTCAACACCACAATGCTGTTGTCTGCAATGGGAAGATTTCTACTACTTTTTCAAGCTTTATCATTCAATTGTTTCCCCTAGTGTTCTGATTGGGTTTCAGAGAGGAACATGGTGAGAATACAGTGCCTAAGGTTTTGTCCGATATTCAATACAGCTAGAACAGTGGCAGTTTTGTGACACACAACATGGTCATGTACAAGAATATTGCTTTCTATGCAAGCTTTTAAAATGAAAGATGTGCCTTTAAAGAAAAGAAAGCCAATAAAAAAATCCATGTAAAATATCTGAGGGGAGAATTTAAATCTCAGAACCTCTCATTCTTTGCTAAACCCATTCTATTTTTGGAAAAAAATCTAGAACACTGAAGTGAAGATGGTTTAGATTTGATTTCAAATTTTCAAGACAGGTTTTTGTCATAGAAAACGTACCGCCATTGTTCAGCAGATGATCCAGGCTCATCCATGTGACCATTGGGTCCATAAACAGTAAGCATATAATTACTGGAGTCAGAAATAAAAGAGTGGCGAGTCCAGCTAAACCAAAGGCAAATGATCTGGAGTAGGCTGTTGGTGTAAAGCTCACACCTTAGAAATCTAATCACAAGTACCGAAGGTGTAGGTGTGATGTCACAGGTTCAAGTTTGTCCCATCAAAAAGCATCATCTTGTATATCACAGAATATGCAAACACCATATACTTCCCCATTCGGTTTGGTTTTGTTGGTTATTTCCTTTTTTTATGAAATGTCCTTTGAAAACAAGGCGGGACATGAAAGGGGACAAAATAATACAGAGCTTTCGTTTCCTCTGTAGTGATGGTGTAATATGGTTACATGTGCGCTGATTATACAAGGCAATAGCAATAATGGAATAATGATTCTCCCTTTAATTAAAAATATTAGCTTTTTCCCCTTTCATAAGCATAGCTGGATAGCTAACATAGTTTATTTTTGTATTTAGTATGTTCAGATATCACATACCATAGTATCTTTATTAAATTCTTTCTAACCTTTCTTGACTTTTCATATAAAATAACACTGATAAGTAGGATTATCTGTAGACTCTAATAACTTTGCATATATACACATAGCATGACTTATAGTATTAAAAAGCATGTGTATATATATTTTTTGTAAAAACATCATCTTATAAAAGCCATGCTGTGAAAGAAGGGAGAGGTCTGTGTGTAGGCCCGTAGGGTTGCTGATGCTGTTATCACATTACATTCAGGAAAGAGGCCCAGTGCCTTTCAGCAAACTTCCATCCCCAGGTCTGAGCTCATCATGGCCTCCACCTACCTCAAGGCTAACACCAGTCTACCCCCAGGAACAGAATCAAGAACCCACCAAATTGCAGTGGGTAGTGTCTGTCTCAATGGGGAGGCTATTGAAGAAGGAATGACAATGAGATTATGCATCAGATTTTTATTTTTTTAATTATTTAAAAATGTTTTATTTTATTTTTTGAGAGAGAGAGAGAGAGAGAGAGAGAGAGATATCAGGGGAGGGGCAGAGAGAGGAGGACAGAGGATCCCACGAGAAGCCTGATGCAGGGTTTGATGCAGAGCTCAAACTCACAGAGCAAGAGGTCATGACCTGAACCAAAGTCGGTCACTCAACCCGCTACCCAGGTGCCCCCAACAGGGTTTTAAATTTATAATAGTAATATTTACAGATTTTGAAGTTTCCCTATGCTTGAGCACCTACTTGGAATACCATTTGTAAGTTAATCTTCATTTTCAATCTAATTTCTCCAGCTAGGTGGGGCAGAGCTAAAGACGTCAACTCAGCTCTGTGGTTTGCCAACTCAAGGCTTTAAGCCCTGCACTATGCTACCATTTTCTTTACCATAGATCACCTCTGGGTTCCTCCACGTCCTTATTTGGGATGTTACAGATGCTGTGTGATGTTGTCACTGCTTCAGGCAAAGGAAAAATTCATTATGATTGCAGGAAATCACACCCCAGATAGAAACACTGTTTTTAATTGTTTTACTTTCAACTGCTTCTGCAGATCTGAGACGCCTATTTCAATAGCTCTACTATATGCATTTATTTTTCTAAGATAATCTGTTCTCCATATTCTACTTGCTTAGATCTCTGAAAGCCTCTTCCCAAGAGAGTGAACCTCTTCACCATGGATTTCACATGGCTTTTGCCCCAACAACCTTGTTGATCTGGCATTTGGGAGGGTGTGTTTCAAGGCTGTAAGATTCATGAGGAAATGCGCAAGGACTCCATCTTCGTTACGCTCTGACTGCATCCTCAATCGTCGAGGGCAATCCATCATTTAGGAAAGCAAGATGGAAGTCATTTAGCTATAATAAATGTGTCTCATCTGTAGGCTTCTTATAAATATCTGTTCTCAATTTACTTATTTAGAGTCGCCCACACACTGAGGGTACTGAGTGTTATTTTTATCAGTCAATGTTGAGTTTTGTGATCCGTGATGTTCCAAATTTAATGTCAAACAATTACTTTTCCAAAATAACAGCCTACGTGTTCCTGATAATGTGGACAATTAACCACTTGAATGCACCAAAATATTATCCACTGTTTTACATATTGAAACAAATGTCATTTATGTTAATAGAAAGAAAATTGCTTTTATGTAACTAAAAGATTTTAATTTTAATTTGGCAAAAACTGCTAATAGGCAGGGAAGAAAGGAATGAATTGGAGGAAGTACATATTAATTTCCTATGGTTTCAATGTCCTATTGTAAAGTTTCAGTTTTGTAAATATAATCATTTTCTGAATAGATACATCTCAGAGGTTATATATTAAGATTTCTCAACATCTATTCACCTTTTGGGTTGGATAATTCTTTGGTGTGAAGGGCTGTGCTGTCCACTATAGGATGTTTAGAAGCATCCCTGTCCTCTACCCTCTAGATTCTAGTAACAAGCTCCAACAATGTCTCCAGAGATTGCCATTGCCAAATGTTCCTTGAGGCACAAAAGTCTTCCCCAGTTGACAACCACTGAGGTATATTTTTATGTTTTTTTTTTCTTTTGAGAGAGAGTGAGAAAAAGTGCAAGCATGGGAGAGGCAGAAGGGGAAGGAGAGAGTGAACTCCAAGGAGGCTCCACACCAAGTGCAGAGCCAGACACAGGGATCAATTCCACAGCTATGAGATCATGACCTGAGCAGAAATCAAGAGTCAGACACTTAACCAAATGAGCCACCCAGGTGCCCTTTCATATGCTATTTTTGACTTCAATATTTTTTAGGGATAAAAGCTTGTAACAAGAAATAAAAGACTCTTAACTTAGTTAAGGCGTAAAAAAATAAAACAAAACTGTAGCATTCCTAAATAACGTTACTACAAACATATACCCAAACATGTGTTAATAAAGGACACTGATTTAAGAATGACACTGAACTCGTTGTCTGTTGCTGTTTGCAAATGACTCTAAAAGTTAACGAATTAAACAACAAACATTTATTATTTCAGTTTCTGTGACTCAAGAATTCAAGGGTCGCCTAGCTGGGTGGGTAGTTCTGGTTCTCAAGTCTCTCACGAGGCGGGACTCAAGATGTCAGCCAGGGCTCCAGTCATCTCGGGACTGGACTAGGGCTACAGGACTGTCTTCTGAGACCCTCACGTGGGTGTGAGCAAACCGCATCTTCTCCCGCGCTGCGGAGGGAGCCCCAGCACTTCATCACCAAGCTGGCTTCCTCACAGGTGGCTCTTACAACCTGGTGGCAGCTTCATCCAGCACGGGTGATCTGAGAACGAGAGAAAGCACACTAGATATAGAAGCCACATGCTTTAAATTGTTTTTTTCCTGTTTACTTATGTTTGAGAGAGAGCAAACAGGGGAGGGGCAGAGACAGAGGGGGACAGAGGATCTGAAGTGGGCTATGTGCTGACAGCAGAGAGCCCAGTGTAGGGCTTGAACTCACGAACTGAGATTATGACCTGAGCCAAAGTGTGACACTCAATTGATGGAGCCGCCCGGCACCCCAGAAGCGACATGCTCTTTATAAACTGATTTTGGAAATGTTATTCCATCAGTCCTGCCGGTCGTTGCCGGTGCTGAAGTGAACCGGTGTGACCTGCCTGCCTTCCCTGGGTGAGCATTACGCCAGAGCATGAGCATCAGGAGGTAAGGCGGCAAGGACCACCGGGAGCCATGAAAGTCTGCCCACCACAGTCTCCTTCCCATGAACGATTAGTTTCCCGTGAAATGAGAATCAGAACCTTCCTTGCTTTGCTGGTAACCACCTCCATCGCTTGGGAACCTTTTTCTCAGCTGAATCATGTGCAACTTTGTCAGTGAATCCCCTGAGTCAGCTTTGCATCAAAAGCCCCTTCTCGGGCCCCACCAATCTTTGTCAAAACATCCAGTGATTCACTGGAATTACTACCAGTGACTAAGCAAAGGGGGAAACTCCTCCTTCCTATCACTGAGGCAGTAGCCAAGCAGATGGCTCTTAATTCTGAAGACCTAGGTGCTATTGGCATCCTGGTCTCCAAACCATCCTCTACCTCTGACTATGCCTCTCTGAGCTTGTTTTTCTGACCCTCAAAATATCTCTGGTAGGATGGGACTGATGGGACTATCTCTCAGGATTGTTGTGGAAACAAAATGAAGAAACACATAGAAAGTTCTATCATCATAGAAGATTTTAAACATATATTTTTAAATCATTGATTTCTATAAGGGAGCAGTTGCTAATGGTGGTGCACATGCAGGATCTGCATTTGTATTAGATTACAGTTCGGTACCATTTGCCAGTCTAGCCTGGGTTGTAAACAGCAGTGCAATTTGAGCTACTTTGGGAAAATGCTTTGAGTTCCAAGATGTCTCATTTGGAATGAGCTTTTGAATGATGCCTTATTTTCATGTGAGGACAATCTGTGATAGTCAGATCTGTTTCCTCGTGCTTACCAGTGATTTCAACCACATTCCTGATAGAACAGTCCTTTTAGGCAGACTCCTGGAAGAGGAAACGGGAATTCTGGAATCCGGCCTGGTACCAATTGGGGTCATTTGGGGCAGGTGGCTTGGTTTCAATGGACTCATTTCTCTGAGTTTACAATGAATGAGGCATATGGATGAGTTAATTACCAAGGCCACATCTGATAAAATGCTGTGCTATTCATCATGCTGGAAACACTAATGTCATAGGGAAGATAAGCCCATAAAGCAGAGAAGATTTTCTAAAATGTGCCCATAATTTTTTTTGTGTCATTTAGAATGAGCTGCTGGTCTCTATGCTGAGGTAAGTGTATAAATATGCATTGAGCTAAATGATTTTGCCACTGTGCAAATCTCGGTGGAAAGTTGTAGAAGCCTTTCCTTAGTAGGAATTGGTAGCTGTTGAGATGCTAGTGACCAATGTATTCTGAAAATAGGTAAGTAAAGGGAAAGAAACAAACAAAACAAACATTTACTCTTTTCCCTGAGTGAATGGTACCATTGGCTAACAAAATGAGAGAAGTTTTTATTTATAGAGGTATTCCAGCTAATGTATAAATAAAGTATGATAGAAATGAAAATACGGCCATTTTGTAGTCCCTGTGAAATGAATCCAGTCAGTGACCATCAACAACAGCTAATTCATAGAGGGAGAGAATCAGATCCCATGAACCTTTACACAGAGGTCCATGATACCACCAATGAGGTGCCCTTGCCATAAAAATTGAACTCAAATCTGATCAAGTTCATCTAGATTCCATTATCGGTATGCAGGACACACAGAGCACAGAGTACCATGAAAATAACACCGTGTGGATGCAAGAAGGAGAATTCAGTCCATGGAAAGCTCTACAGGACCAACATATTCATTCACAAATATGCTATAAGGGAAAAATAATTTGTAGAAAAAACTCTACTGGTTAAAAGAGACATAACACAACTATAATTGTGATTGCATCTAATTTCAAACAAACTGTAAAAAAAATGTAAAGAACAGTTGTGACACTTATGAGACAGAGTTTTGAGTACTGACTAAAGAGCCTTGATGATATCAAGACATTGCAGGTTTTTTAAATGTGATAATAGTATTGTAGTTATGTTACAGAAAAGAAGTCCATAAATCTTAGATACACCTGACAAATTTATAAATGAACTGATAAATTTTCTTTAAAATATTGTGGGGATGGGCGATAATGGAGGGGGAACATAAATGCAAAAATGATATAAAGTGGACATGGGAGAGACATATATGGGGAAGGCACGGATGACACTAAAATGGAGTTTTAACGGCGAAGGTAGGTGACAGAAACATGGAGGTTTATAACCCAATTTTATGTGTATGTTTGGAGTTTTTCACCAGCAATTGAGAAGAAAAATAGAACTCTCCATCCTCAAATCTGTTCTGCATTTATAAAAGCAACCAAAAACACATGTGTAGGCATCCAAGTGTAGTCTAAAATGGACTTTGTAAAAATTCAACTTTATAGCCAATAACAAAATGCTAATATTCCCCCTAGCTTTAAGAGTTAGAAATGTGCTATAAACAGTGGTATGCTAGCTCATATAAGCTCACGAGAATGGGTGATTCAAATTTCCAATTGTGAAACACAGCCATTGTTAAAATCAAATTAGATGGACATAATTTAATCAGCCACACAATTAAACTGTGCATGATTTAATCAACAATATGCATATATTGAAAATATTCAAAACTGATCACTCCTTAATTATTTTACTGTATTTTCCCATTTCCACCATCTTGAGGTTATTTGCATCTTTGTGTATATATATATATATACACACACACATATACACACATACAATGTATAGTGCCAATGCTATATCTGGTATATATACTATATATGTATATGCATATGCTATAATGGTGTTGTCACTTTTTGCAACTCCATGGTTAGCAATATCGTGATGGTTGCTTGAAATTGGCAATGGCGGAGTATTTACAGCATAGAAATTGGTCAATACTACAAACCCAGGCTATTTTTGTTTCCCCTAAGGGCTAGTTGTTAATCATTTACCAGAACACCATTGACATAAGGAATCATTCATTTGGTTCTAATATGAATAAACTATCATTATTTATTTAGAGAAATACTCAAGAAATAACTATCTCTGTCGCCACCCTGTCCCATTCTCTTATACCTATGCATTATGTGTCTGTTTCCTCTAGGCTCTGTGATCTCCTGAGGGTAGGGACTGCAGTTACTCATCAGTCTGTTCCCAGTGCTGGAAGAGTGGCTGGTGCAGTTGGCTGGCTGAATAATGAAGTGATGAATTTCCATTTATTTAGTCTCTTCAATGTGATCATCATCCCAGATACTATGGAGATGCAGGGGAAGGTGTAAACATTTTTTTTTCTCCTCAAAGGGTTTTTAGTCTCATTGAGATTTCCCACCCGTGGATTGAACAATGGTATCCATGATATACAATCATTTACCAACTTATTAGATAGAAATTGTAAGTTCTAAGATCAACAAACTAGCAGTCATTAATTAATAGTGATTATCCTAGGTAGACGCTCCCCGAGTGTTTGTTTAGGAGCGCACTACATACCAGGCACTATGCTTAGTAATTGGTATGCATTTCATTTAATAACCTTAATGGTATTGGGAGATATAAACATTACCCCCATATTACAGATAAAAAAACTGAGCCTCAAAAAGCTTAAGTAATTTTTGGGGAGAGGTTAAGTCTTAGATTTCATCTCAGATTGTCTGTTTTCAAAGTTCAGGCTCCTAAGTATTTCATATATGCTGACTTAAAGAGGAAGAATAGAATTATCTCATGAAAGATTGGTGTCATTTGAAAAGCAGGGAGAGAGAAAGGAGAGTTCATGTAATAGGGAAGGAGGCGTCATCAAGGCAAGGTATCAGGAAGAGATATTTATAAGCTAGTGAGGAGTCTGCCTTGACCGAGAGGCTGGTTCATCTTTGGGAGGCTGGCTGGAAGGATCTATTTTCTTGAATGCTTTGAAAGCCAGGCAAAGAAACTTGGCTCTGAAACAGAGAACCATCAAGGTTTTTAAGCTGGAGAGGACTCTAAAAATTACAGAATTCAAAGATCATTAGAAAATATACCAGATGGATGGAAAGTGTGAAGATGGAAACAGATGTTGTGGTGATAAAGGTATAAAACAACATCACACTGAAATAGAATAAAAGATGTTTTCTGTAGAGTTTGGGAATTTTTCCTAAGTCGTTGCTCATAACCAGTGATGATAAAATCACAAGAGTCTCATAATTGAACAACTAATGACTAGGAATGAGAGTACAGACCCCATCTCTTACTTAAAGCAGATTGACCACCGCAGCTGCGGCTGGCGCTCGGCAGAGTGGAGGCGATTTCAGCGCGCGTTGAGGGAGATGCTTCATTGTGCATTTAACATCTGATGGTTCAGGAAACCAAAAGCCAGAAACAGACCCACTCGCCCACTTCTAGTGGTTTCCAGTGCTGCCCTGTCACGTTTCCAAATGTCCTGTAGGGAGGAGAAGACACCCCAATCGACAAACATTCAGATCAGTAGACTGCCTCTTGAATTCAGCTTAATGTGCTTTTTATCAGAAGCAGCTCATCCATTAAGGAGGTTTTATGGCAGCACATCTATATTTTATTTCCAGGGAAGACTTGCAGAGGCTTGAGTATTCATCACATCAGACTTCCAAGTCTCTGACCAGACAAATTGTTTGAACTCAGTTTTAATATTTCTTTTCAAAAAAATTTTTTTTAACTTTTAATGTTTATTTAAATTAGAGAGAGAGAGACAGAGCACAAACAGGGGAGGGGCAGAGAGAGAGAGAGGGAGACACAGAATTCGAAGTAGGCTCAGAGCTCGACATGGGGCTCGAATTCATAAACTGTGAGATCTTTTTTTTTTTAATTTAGTTTTGAGAAACAGAGGCAGTGCAAGCAGGGGAGGGCCAGAGAAAGAGGGAGACACAGAATCCGAAGCAGGCTCCAGGCTCTGAACTAGCTGTCAGCACAGAGCCTAACACGGGGCTCAAACCCACAAACCATAAGATCATGACTTGAGCTGAAGCCAGACGCTTAACCAACTGAGCCACCCAAGAACCCCATGAACTGCAAGATCTTGACCTGAACTGAAGTTGGATGCTTAACTGACTGAGCCACCCAGGCGCCCCTCATTTGAAATGTGTCTTAACAGCAAAAGGAGAATTGCATACGAGTAGCCAGGCACACAATCTAGGCAAAGTAGGTAAAAACTATGCATAATCATGTACCATGGTGAAATCACAGCTTATTTCAGTTTTAAAGGATTTGAAGTTAATATCATTCTAGTATATATTCAGTAAAGCAAGAGAAAAACAGGAAATGATTCTGAAGGAAAAGAAAGATGAATCCAGGATTTAACAAGACTTGTAGGTTTTTAAATAGCCTATTAAATCATTCATCAAGAACATATTTTATGCTGTTAGTCCAGGGAGACTGATTAAATTTCCAGATTCACATTCAGAATTTTTGTTTTGCAAAAATGAGCAGGTGGAGATGTGCGGATTTTATTGACCTTCACCGGCCCAGCTCACTGGCTGCTGTAGCTCTTAGGGACTATCACTGCAGCCCTAATCCCCCCCAGTACAGCCTGGGATTTTGGTAGTTATGTCAGTCAGAACATTAGAGGAAAGTCTTCTTCTCTCTTACAAAAGTTTGTCACTATAGTCTTTCCATGATACAGGAGTGGGATTACAAACAAGAGACTGTCAGAGGGGGCAGGGGTCAAAGACGTGGGGAAAGAAAATCATATTGAAATAAGGGATTTGGAGAAGGAGAGGCTTGATGCCTCAGAGGCTGGGGGTCATCACACATGAAATGAGCTTTGAAACCTACCTTTTGTGGGACTGAAAGGCCAGTTCCAGGGAGGTGAGAGAAGGTTCTGTGCATGAAGCGGGCATCAGCAAGATAAATCACAAAGTAACACTCATTAGTGCACCATTTAGGTTTTGTTTATTATTTGAATACATAAATTTGGAACATCTAAATCTAGGAGACGGTCTAATAATGGTAAAGTGTTTCAATGACCTGGACATTTCCAGTTGAAACTGTCTCCTGACTAGTCTCCCCACATCACCCTCCCTCCCCGGCTCCAATTCTGTTTTCACTCGTGATCATTGTGCAAGACAAGTCAGACATCAGTCCTCCCCAGTGTCCTGCCAATAGTTTTATGGGCCATGAGGAACAATAGCAAAGCTCTTAAAATGTCCCCCAGAGGGATGGAGTGACCCCCAAGGGATGGAGTGGACCCTGTATGGAGGGACGCTAGGCCGAGATCTGGCTCCACCCATTCCCCCCACCCCCCCAGGCCCCCAGCCTCACTCCACACCAGTCTTACCCGCCTTCTTGCTGATCTTCTCACAAGTCAGCCCCACGTTCTCTTCCTTCTGGTCTTTGCTCAGATATCTCCTTCTCAAACCACACTCCCTCTCACCCTCTTTTAAACGGCCTCAGAGCCTGTCCTGTGCACTCCATTTCTCCTGTAAGCTTTCCATTCCTCCCTCGAGAGCTTCCCAACATGATATTAATTTGTTTTATCATGTCCATTATTTACTGTCAGTTTCTGTCTACTAGGAGGAAGGGGTATTTTCTGATGTGCTTGATGGCAGGTAGAAACGCAACGCTCATTTGTCAGACTAATCAATTCACTCATCTTTTCTTTGCATCCAATGGATATACTGATGACGATGTCAAAGGTTAACCCATAGAGGACCACAATGGAGTCTAAGGTCAATGCAGGGCTACCTCTAATAATGACGGTATTTTCTAGAAGACAACGTGCTTTTGTTGAAGTTGGCTGTCAACATCATAGAAGCCTCTGCTTTCAGATTCTGGTTGCCTTTCTGTGTCACTAGCTCCCTCCCCGCCCCACGGCATTTCCATCACTGCCCTCCCTGTCTCACAGGAGTAGTGCTCACAGAGCCCATGCCAGCCTACATCACGTCTACAGTGTCTAAGGTTTTTTCCCCACCTGAGCACCTGAGCAGGCATAGATTTCAGTGTGACTGCATGCAGGCTCTGCTAACATAGAGATTCAAGAGCAAGGAGGAATAAGAAGCTCCCTCTGTGGGAAAGCTTCAGTAGCATGGGGCACCCATAATGGAAACTGATATTGTGCAGAACAGTCTACCTCATTTGGCTAGGGGCTGCCTGCTGCCTGCTCCCCTGACTTGCCAGGTCTCCACACCACAGTCTTGACTGAAGCTAATTAGGCTCATTCCTTCAGGAACACCTTACCTTCTTAAGGGGTTCTTGAGTGTGCATAAGAATGACCATACCAAGAATCATATTTGGGCAACTGAAGGTACAACAGGCAATGAACTAATGCTAATTGAATGACCATCTCCTTAAGCACAAGTTTAAATATCCAATCCTGGCAACAGCATGAGTCTGGCACTCGTCGGACGGTTCTATCAAAATGAGAGCCTGGTGAGGGATTGGGTTTGTCTTCTCCATCCCTGGGTCTCCGAGCAGCCAAGCATAGAAGGGTTGGAGTGACTGTTGCTGAGTGGATAAGTCACTCTGCCCATGAAGGAAGGCCAGTGACTGGTCGGATCCAAATCTACGCAGGTTCTTGCACTCGGCTCTGTGTGTAAATGCAGGAGAATTATTTATGCCTCCTGTGCCTCTGTTTCCTCAACCATGAATCGTAAATAATTAGAGAAACACCCCTAATTTCATCAATGTGCTACAGCCACGTCCTCATAATCTGCACAGTGTTAGATGATGTGAATCCAAAGAAAGCTTGCAAGATGATCATAGTGGTAGACATTTCCTCCACCAGCATAACTGAACTTGTTAGGGTATGAGTGACATGTAAATTGAAGTGGCCAATATCTTCAGAAGTAACCAAAATTGTATAAATGACTCAGAATGATTGGTTTTAATTAGTTAAATATAGTTGGGGAAATTATGACTGGTACTCTATGAACATTATAAATTGCATATTTATAAAAAATACTTTATTCCCAAGAAAAACAATCCTCCAGATAGTGCGTACAGAGAGTAACTGGGGGATAAAGATCTACTAAACACTGATTCTTGAATATTAAATATATATATAATATATATATATATTAAAAATATCCAATTATAAAGCAAATGTGATTGAGTGGCCAAGAGTAAATTAGCAATTAAGTCTTCTACAATCAACATCTCTAAGACTTTCTCCAAAATCGAAAAATTGTCAAACAAAATGTCACAAAGGTACAGCGGTTATTTGAAAATCAAATCGGTTATTAAATATTGATTTTATCTTTTTTTAGGTGTCTATAAGTTTAAGCAAAGTATTTTATGAATAATGTATGTTCTGTTATCAGAAACGAACCACATGTCATTGGGAATCAGTGCCTCTATTCCACTACACAGAATGTCCTAAACTCTAATACAGTGACAACAACAAAGCCAGATAAATGCACAGAGGGTTGAAGAGTTGTGTAAGAAATTTAATTAGAATTCTAGGGAGCTTTAATTTGGATGCTTCCTGAAGATGGCTTATAAATAATATGAGTAACTTACTTATTTTGTGAGCTTCCTTGTGTGTGGAGGAGGATAATGGAGATTGGCCATAGAGGAGTAAGTCACTGAGGATAAAATAAGAAAGAAAACCACATACTGAAATGTGGAGAGATTACTGTATCGAAACACAATGATGGCAGATAGAATTTCCATCCATCCATCATGCGCCCTCACTCTCACAAGTCCTTTATGGGCACAGACTCTCTGAAGCACAGAAAGAAATGATTTTGCATGAAGAGAGCAGACAAATGCCTAGGAATAAGGCAGTGCTTTTGAAAAGGGAGACGAGGATCAGGCTAGCCATGAATAGGGCCTCTGGGAATGGACCCCATGATGAGCTTTTCCTCATGACAATACACAACATATTCCAAACGCCATTCTCGCATTCCTATTGTGGAGTCACAGGGTCAGATCTGTGTACTCAGGTTTCGAGACATGAAAGTGAATCAGTATTTTGCAACTTAAGAAAGACAAGAAGAACTTGAAAGATTTCGATGAAGAAATCTAAAAACTGTTCATGGATTTAAGGGAAAAAAGGCAGATTCCTGAAGGAGGAAATAATTTAATCTTAAGAAGAAAAGACTGTGGGGATAGTAATGTACACTTAGTACATTATATCTCTCTCTCTGTCATCTGTATGTATGTATCTATCTATTTATCTATCTATCCATGTAGCAATCATCTAATATATATGATATACTTCATATGCACAATGTAAGTGAATACTATATATATATATATATTCATTTTATTCATATTATATATAAACATATATCTGTATATCATATATCCATATCTGTATATATCTGTGTAGATATATCTGTATATCAGATACAGTATGTATATACTATATATTTATATATTCATTTGACTTATATATGTATATATATACATACTATATATACATATATACACACAGTGTGTGTATATATATATATATACACACACACACACACACGTATATATATATATATATATAAATCAAGGTTGGAGGGATAGAAATCTATTTGAGAATGACCAGATACTACATTAAGTGAAAAATGGTAGAATCTTTTCCTTTTCATCAATGCCTTTATAAATAGGGTGAATTTTCATGCATTTGGTGTAAATGTGACTATGTCCTGAGGTAACAGAATAGCTGATTTGCTACCTTTTCTCTCTCTCTCTGAATATTTCTCTGGATATACATTCCTTTTATTAGGACAAACACATAACATTGTCTAGAAACAAAAGCAAGATTTCCTCCTTACCTATTTGGCTCAACTGGGAAATATAACTGCATTCCCAACATTCTCCTCGGTTCCTTTTTTGGAATTAAAAGAAATCAGTATCAAGAATGCTCTTTTAACTGGTGCAAAACACCTCTATTAATTGCAGGAGGAAAACAACTTCTCCAGAATAAGTTGTTTGGGACGTCCTGAAGGCCTGACGACTTGGCAGGTGCCAGTAAGATTTCATTTCTGTTATTCCCAACATGGAGGCGCCCGGATGTCACCGCTCCAAGTTCACAGAGAGAAGGAAAACGAACCTCCCATTAGTAGCCTCTGTTGGCTGATCCTTCACATGTCTGCAGGCCATTTCCGGTGCCAGTGCAAGTAGGGCATTCTCACCAGAGTGTGAGAAACTAAGGCAAAGAGAGAATGAGAGTGCACAGAGATGCATCGGCTTCTGCCTTCAACACGAGCACTCTGTGTACCGCTGCCGTGCTACGTCGTTACACACGGTTCTACAAAGCGTGTCACGTTGATGACAGATCAGTGATTACCTGTGCTCTGGGGAAACTGCAGATGCATTAGAACATCTATTTTCCCTTTTAGCCTATCAGCCATGACACCTTAGTCTTTGCAATACTTAATTGTAGCCTTATTCCTGCAGCAAACTATTGCCTGTTCCCTGTTACTCCCCTGCAGGTAAACCTACCTTCCTGTCTCCTCCAGAAAATTCCCTGATTTTACTGGGCTCTTTTAGCACTTTCCTACTATTAACACGAGCTGAACCATTCATCTGTATATTGGTGGAAAGAACAGTTTTATGGGATGTGAATTTATTGACGTGTAGATTTTAAGCTTTAATTTTCACCTGTTTGGGAACAGAGTCTCCTTCTGCGTCAGACAAACCATTCACAAGAACAATCCTAAGGTCCAAAGAAGATAGCTAATCCAGAAAAAAATAGTCTACTTTTTAACAGTTGACATGCAAGTGAGAAACACATCACAAGGAGGAAAAATCTCTATAATAACATAGTGATGAACTATAAATACGTCATAGATACAATTAGAGGAATATAATATTAGGAATATAAACACATCCATTATTTTTCCAAGAATTCTCGAATTTTAATTTGGTTTCACTTGTTTACTCCACACAGAAAATCTTTTTTTTAGTTATTCATGAAATCCATGGCAATTAGATACGCTTGTTCAATTACAAAATTGTCTAAAGATTAGGATTTACTCCAAAATTACTAATATGAGAGAATGCTATGAAGATAATTTTTGCTTTCTGTTCACTAAAGGTTGGAGTTTTTGGGGTTTTTTTGTTTTGTTTTGAGAGAGAGAGAGCACACATGCACACATACATGCATGTGGGGGAGGGGAGGGGGAAAGGGGGAGGGGGAGAGAGCAAGAGAGAGAGAGAGAGAGAGAGAGAGAGAGAGAGAGAGAGAGAGAGAGAGAGAATCATAAGCAGGCCCCACACTCAGTGCAGAACCTGACTCAGGGCTCTCCCACACCACTGTGGGATCACGACCTGAGCTGAAATCAAGAGTCAGACCATCAACTTACTAAGCCACCCATGTGTCCCTAAAGGTTGGAATTTTAATTATTTTCTTTATTCATTTTCTAAACTGTGTCTATTTTTTGGAAAATTTGGGAGTCAGTGAACACCAACTTTTCCCTGGAGCTGGTGGGACTCCTCTTTAGAGTCTTCGAATGTGCAGAAACCTATCATTTGTCTTTCATCTGGGTCTCCAGTCGGTGAACGTGAGAGAACATAAAATGTGACTTAGTGCATCTGGTACTCAACAGAGAAAGCAATGAAATCAATGTACATCTCATTTGGTGAAAGGCCAGCTTTAGAATCAAGTAAGATGTGGGAGTATACAGAATAACGTGGTTTCTGAGATAAGAAAAACTGAATAAATGAAGAATGCATTTGTAGCAAAGTGGATGGACCTCGAGGGTGTCATGCTAAGCGAAATAAGTCTGACAAAGAAGGACAGATACCATATGTTTGCACTCATAGGTCTATCAGGAGAACAGGAGAAACCTAATGGAGGACCAGGGGGAGGGGAAGAGGGAAACAGAGTTGGGGAGAGAGAGGGACGCAAAACCTGAAAGACTATTGAATGCTGAAAATAAACTGAAGGTTGAAGGGGGAAGGGGGGGAAAGAGGTGGTGGTGATGGAGGAGGGCACTTGTGGGGAAGAGCACTGGGTGTTGTATGGAAACCAATTTGACAATAAACTGTTTTTTAAAAAAAGAAAAGAATATATCTGGCCAATTTCAGGGGAGAAATTTGAAGGCCTCTCTTACTACTTCCTAAGTGTTGAGGAGATAATATACACAAAGGAGCTGTCAATTTTTCAGAAACAATTCATGCCTGTTTTATACCTTTTAAGAAGTTTTCATAGTTTTTAGAGACAACGGTCCTTTCTTGTGTTCCATCTTAGTTTTAGATTTTTAAAAAATTCAATCAATTTTTAAAACTTGGAGTAGGAGAAGCACCATTTTGGTGTGGAAAGCCCCTCTTTTTGTGTCTTTTTTTTTTTTCCTTTTTTTAGTTTTTATTTGACTTTGAGTAGATAATGAAAGAAAATGCAAAATGCTAATTGATTCATGATGTGGTTTCATCTTAGCTTGGGCAAACCATGCAGTATTTAATACATAGTAGCAGAATATTTACTATTGAAGCTTGAAAAGATGTGAGTTCTTTGTGTGCAATCTTTCATTTATGCATGTGAGAGGGGTTTTTTTAAATATTTTTACATTGTAGTACTTGTTTTCCTTGTTGGGGTGTTTGCTTATTTAATACATTCCGTCAAGGACAGAAATTACATGCTGGGTTTTTTTTTCCCCCATAGGAAGTGAGTCTTGGGTTTTTCCCTTATTATTTTCTTTACTTTTTTTTTTTCCTCTTTTTTTTTTTGGTGGTGGGGGTGGTTATGTTTAAATGAAGTTGCTTTTACAACACCAAAGACTTAATCATCCATTTCCTATATAAAAGGTAGCTACTTTTTTGCATGGACCTCAAGTATAGTGTAGTATAGAGGTGGAATTTAAGGAAAGGTATTAAGCAGGTTGTGTTGTAGCCTATGAACAAGTAATAAGTTGTATCATTTATCTTGAATGTATCATAGATAAGCTGCTATATAACGATCGCCACTTCAGATAGCTGTGAAATTAGGTGATTAACTAGTTGTTACTTAACCTTCTAATTTCTGTATAAGTCTAAT
>NC_043705.1:142896484-142947915 GCF_006229205.1 Suricata suricatta
GATTCATCGCTTGCATACAACACCCAGTGCTCATCCCAACAAGTACCCTCCTTACTACCCATAATGCACTTAGCCCATCCCCTGCTCACCCTCCCTCCAAAGATAGAAAACTTTCAGTCCGTTCTCTATATTTTAAGAATATGTTTTTCTGGTTTGCTTTTTTTCCCCCCACCTCATGTTCATCTGTTTTGTTTCTTTAAATCTACATATGAGTGAAATCGTAAGATATTTGTCTTTCTCTGATTGACTTATTTCCCTTAGCATAATACTTTCTAGCTCCATCCATGTTGTTGCAAATGGCAAGGTATCATTCTTTTTTATGGCTGAGTAATATTCCATTGATTGCATGCATATATATATATGTATATGTGTGTGTGTGTATATATATATATATACATACACATATATACACCACATCTTCTTTATCTATTCATCAGTTGATGGAGATTTGAGGTCCCTCCATAGTTTGGCTATTGTTGATTGTGCTGCTATAAACATTGGGGTGCAGGTGCCCCTTCAAATCAGCATTTTTGTATCTTTTGGATAAATATCTAGTAGTGCAATTGCTGGGTCGTAAGGTAGTTCTATATTCAACTTTTTGAGGACCCTCCATACTCTTCTCCAGAGGGGCTGCACCAGTTTGCACTCCCACCAACAGTGCAAGAGGGCTCCCCTTTCTCTGCATCTTCGCCAGTATCTGTTGTTTCCTGAATTGTTAGTTTTAGCCATTCTGACAGGCGATATCTCATTGTAGTTTTGATTTGAATTTCTCTGATGATGAGTGATGTGGAACATCTATTCATGTCTGTTATTCATCTGTATGTCTTCCTTGGAGAAATGTCTACTTAAATCTTCTACCCATTTTTAATTAGATTACTTGGGGGGGGTTTGGCATTGAGTTTTATAAGTTCTTTATATTTTTTGGATTCTAACTCTTGATCAGATACATCATTCGCAAATATCTCCTTGCCTTCTCAAGGTTACCTTTTAATTTTGTTGATTATTTCCTTCACTGTGTAGAGAAGGTTTTTACTTTGATGATTTCTCAATGGTTTATTTTTATTTTTGTTTCCTTTGCCTTAGGAGATATATCTAGTAAGAAGTTGTTACAGCTGATGTCAAAGAAGTTATTGTCTTTTTCTCCTCTAGGATTTTGATGGCTTCCTGTCTTATGTTTAGGTCTTTCAAATATTTTGAATTTAATTTTGTGTATGGTGTAAGAATGTGGTCCAGTTTCATTTTTCTGTATGTTTCTGCCTTCTAAGGGAACTCTAACAAGTAGAAGAGAAAGGGATAAACAGAAACTTGGGGAGTCCATGCTTTGACTTTACTTATATTTAAATATTTTGACTTTTGGGACATACCTGTCCTTTACATGAAAAAATTAAAAAAAAGGATTAAGATTGACCAAAGGAGATTTAGAGTTTTGTGCCTCAAATGACTAACAAACTTATGAAATGATAGAAATAGGTTGAAAGCAAAAGGATGGAAAAAGACATATCACAAATTGGGCAATTTAAAACAAATTTTTCAAATGATTCTTAAAATAGAATATTACTCTCTCTCACTTCTGGAAGCAAGAAATGCAAAGTCAAGGCATTGTGAAGGGCCAGATTCTCTTTGAAGGCTCCCAAGGATGATGATCTCTTACCTTTTCTGGTGCTGGAGTCCAGGCATTCCTTGGCTTATGGCTGCATCCCTCAATCTCTTCTGGCATCTTTCCAAGGCTGTCTTCCCTGTGTGTGTGTCATCACGTGGTGTTCTGTGTGTGTGTGTGTGTGTGTGTGTGTGTCTAAATTTCTCTCTTCTAAGACCATCAATCATTTTGATTAGGGGCCCACTGGAGTGGATCATCATCTTAACTTGATTATGTCTACAAAGGCTCTCTTTCCAAAAGTGGCCATATTCATAGATACCCGAGATTAGGAAATCAACATATCTTTTGGGAGAATACAGTTCAACCCATACCAGAATATGAGCAAAGCAACTCAGCTTTAAACCATGCAGAACTGTTAGAAATGTATCTGAGGCCTTTCTACCCTGCATAGGGACCAGCCGGTGACCTAGACTCCATCAGCTGCCTGAGAGGAAGCTGCCATGTAATCTCAGGAGGAACTGCTGTCTTAGCTCTGGCTCCTACTTCGCCATCAGATTGGCCTTCCATTCTTTTAAAGAGCATCTTCACTAATGTACTAATTTGCATTATCAATGAATGTGATTTTATGAGATGGATATACAGAGCACATATCTTTTCCTCTATGGCCTTCCTTCCTCCCTTCATTATTCTTATCTAATTGCATCAGTAGGAGACAGACAAGAATTTCAACTTCAGCTCAGCTGAGGCCAGCCAGTTCTGTTCTCAGCTGCCCAGCAAGAGCAGCCTCTACCTTTAGACCTGCCAAGTCAAACAGCACCGCCATGACTGGCCTACCTACTGAGCTGCCCACATCTGGGGTCAGAATTTACAGAAGTGGGGACACCACAAGGAAGCAGAGGAGTGACCAAAGGAGGAATGATCACGGCTCAACGTTTTATCTGCGGAATGTTTAGTTTTTCCGATGGACCTCATCAGATTACCGTCCAACAATGTCTAATTTTTCAGGGAAGGGCCCCTTTGACCCGAGCTATTTTGTTCAAGTTGTGCAGTTTGATAAAGGAAGCAGCCATATTATCTTGACAGACCCTGACACACAGGCCCCAGCGACTGGCCAGAACAGATTGTCGAAGAAACCTGGCGAGTCTGGATTCTGTCCCTTTGGCACTGAGCGGAGCATTCGAGAGAATTTAATCACACCCTCTGACATCTGTTGTGGTTACATTTACATGTACTATACACATGACAGATGACTTTGGCTTTCTGTTTTGGGTTATGATAAAACAATTTATTGAAACATAGTTATTGAAGCAAGAGATTCAAGCAAAAACAGAACAATGAAGTAAATAAGAGGCACCATACGAGAGTGATGGAGTTTTCGAAAGCATGGTGCTAGAGAATTCTTACCTCAGCCTTTTCCTCTAGGTCTGCCTACACTCAAAACTCCTTCGTGGGTCACTTTTGGTACTTCGTATGTTTCTGGCAACTTGTCTGTTTCATGTAGTGACTCTGATTTGTTAGTATTCAGTCCATCATAGCTTTTCCTTCCAAATCTTTTTATTTGCTGTAAGTTGGGAAGGATTTCCCCCTTTTCATTTTGTCATTACTGAGTTTAACATTGGCGTCTTCTCCCTCTCTCTCTTTTTTTTTCCTGGTCAGTCTAACTAAAGGCTTGTCCATTTGTTGATGCTTTTCAAAGAACCAACTTTTTCTTTTGTTGATTTTGTTTATTTTTGCATTCTCTGTTTAATTCATTTCCAGCCTAATCTTTAATATTTCCTTCCTGTGGCTTTCTCAGGTATAATTTCTCTTCTTTTTCTGGTGTATAAAGTGGAATATTTGTAACTGATTGGAGGCCTTTCTTCTTTTCTAAAATACAGAAGCTTCCAGCTGTACGTGGCTCTCTAAGTCCTGCATTAGCAGCGCTCTGTGCATTTCGTGTGCTGTGTCTTCGTGTCATTCCTATGACAGTATTTCTTAATTTATCCTGTGATTTATTTTCTTCAATCTGTTGGTTATTTAGTTGTGTGTTGTTTAAATTTCCACACATGTGTAAATTTCTCCAATTTATTTCTGTGATTAGTTGGAGAATACACTTTGCATGACTTCAATCACATAAATTTATTTAGTTTGTCCTAAACTGTCTCTCCTTGAACCCTTGAGAAAACGTATATTTTTCTGCGTTTAGGTGGAATGTCCTAGACATGTTGCTTAGATCCATTTGGTTTATACTGGATTTTTGTGCCCATCATTGAAAGTGAGATATAGGGCTTCCAACTCTGATTCCTAAATTGTCTGTTTCTCTCTTCAGTTTTGCCGTATGTTGCTTTACCTGCCCCGGTGGCTTTGCAGTTACGTGCATGTTTTTACCAGGGTTAAATTTTACTGATGGATTTTATTCTTTTCTCACTACAAAATTTCCTTCTTTATCTCTAACAACATTTTTTTTTGGCTTTAATTTTTTTTGTCTGATGCTCTGGATTTTTCCTGGTTGCTGTTTGCATAGGATACCTTTATTCCTCATTTTGTTTTAAGCCTGTTGGTGTCTTTGCATGAAAGTGTGGCTCCTATAGACAGCATATAGTTAGCTGGGCCTTATTTAAAAAAAATTTTTTTTAATGCTTATTTTTGAGAGGGAAAGAGAGAAGACAGAATGCAAGCAGGGGAGGAGCAGAGAGAGGAGACACAGAATCCGAAGCAGGCTCCAGGTCCTGAGCTGTTTGCACAAACCCCAATGCAGGGCTCAAACCCATAAATAAACCCGTGAGATCATGACCTGAGCCGAGGTTGGAGGCTCAACCGAGTGAGCCCCCCAGGCGCCCCAGGGCCTTATTTTCAATCCGGTACCATACAAAAATCTGTTCCTTTCGTCGGATTGTTTTGCACTTTCACACTGAATGTTACTATTGTTGGTTTATGTTTGCCATTTCACATTGTTTTCTGTAAGCCAAGGCTTTGCTGTTACTATTCCTCTGTTCCTCCATTACTGATTTTTTAAATTAAGTGAATATTTTTAAAGCAATCATTTAATTCCTTTCATGATTTTTTTTACTATATTTTTGGAATTATTTTTTTGGTAACCTACTTCAGATTTATACTAATTCATTAGTTTACGCTAATATGTATATATATGTACACACACACAAATACCTTCTTCCCTTCTTCTGTGTGCAATTAGTAGTAGATATATTACATCTGTAGGTCTTATAAGCCTGGCAGTACATTATTGTAATTACTACTGTATATGATTTTCTGTCTTTTAAAGAAGCTGAGGGAAGAAAACAGAGCACAGACATATTTATAGATTTTGCAAATAAAGGAAATAAAACAGCTTCTGTATATTGTCCCTGTATTGTTTAGTTCTACATGGTAGACTGAGGCACAAAAGCCCTCTGGTGCCAAACTCCAAACATCACAGCTTGTGAAGTATTTTTACTAAGCTGGTATTTAATGAATCTAAATATATTATCTTCTGATTCTCTAAATCAATACAGGAATAAAAGTTAACAACCTAAAAGTATTGATATTTGATGGTTCTCTGTAATATTCCCTGTTTAGTTATTTTAATTAATTATTATATTATTTAATTATTAATTTAATTAAATTATTGATGAAGGCAATCATTATAACTTTTTTTGCTTGGTTATACTTTTGCTAAAACTATTTAAAAATTTTTCAGCTGCAAAAGACAGTTCAGAATTAACCACTCTAGTATGCTTAGACTGCAGACAAATTCTTTTTTAATTTAATTTTTAATTTTCTTTTTTATATAGTTTATTGTCAAGTTGGTTTCCATATAACCCCCAGTGCTCATCCCCACAAGTGCCCTCCTCCATGCGCGTCACCCTGCTTCCCCTTTCCCCTCCTGCTTAAGCCTTGAGTTTGTTTTCAGTATTCAGGAGTCTCCCATGATTTGCCTGTCTCCCTTTCCACAACTATTTTTCCGCCTTCCCCTCTCCCATGATCCTCTGTTAAGTTTCTCCTGTTCCACTTATGAGTGAAAACATATGGTATCTATCCTTCTCCGCCTGACTTATTTCACTTAGCATGACACCCTCGAGGTCCATCCACATTGCTACAAATGGCCAGATTTCGTTCTTTCTCATTGCCATGTGGTACTCCATTGTATATGTATTGCCATGTGGTACTCCACATCTTCTTGATCCATTCATCAGTTGATGGACATTTAGGCTCTTTCCATGATTTGGCTATTGTCGAAAGTGCCGCTATGAACATTGGGGTACATGTGCTCCTATGCATCAGCACTTCTGTACCCCTTGGGTATATCCTTAACTGCTGGGTCATAGGGGAGTTCTACTGATAGGTTTTTGAGGAACCTCCACACTGTTTTCCAGAGTGGCTGCACCAGTTTACATTCCCACCAACAGTGTAGGAGGGTGCCCGTCTCTCCACATCCTCACCAGCATCTATAGTCTCCTGATTTGTTCATTTTAACCACTCTGACTGGTGTGAGGTGGTATCTCAGTGTGGTTTTGATTTGAATTTCCCTGATGATGAGTGACACTGAGCATTGTTTCACGTGTCTGTTGGCCATCTGGATGTCCTCTTTGGAGAAGTGTCTGTTCAGGTCTTCTGCCCATTTCTTCACTGGATTGTTTGTTTTTCGAGTGTGGAGCTGGGTGAATTCCTTGTAGATTTTGGATACTGGCCCTTTATCTGATATGCCATTTGTTAAGTATTCTCTCCTATTCTGTTAGTTGCCTATTCGTTTTATTGTTTCCTTTGCCATGCAGAAGCTTTTTATCTTGATGAGGTCCCAACACTTCATTTTTGCTCTTGATTTTCTTGCTTTTGAGGGTGTATCAAGTAAGAAATTGCTGTGGTTGAGGTCAAGGAGGCTGTTTCCTCCTTTCTCTTCTAGGGTTTTGATGGTTTCCTGTCTCAAATTCAGGTCCTTCATCCATTTGAGTTTATTTTTGTGTGTGATGTAAGAAAGTGGTCTAGTTTCATTCTTCAACTGCAGACAAATTCTTGGTGGCCAGCTGTGGGTTTTGGAGCCTGGAGAGATCATTTTATCCTGAACCAGTGAGAGGCATTAGCTTTACAAACTACATAAAGGCGTCTCATCATTCTGGTAAGTGTGTAATGCAAACACAGATCGCTGCCCTGTGGAAATGAAGTCTGCCCTGTGAGCATGGTGACAAAGATTCATAACCGGGTGGACAGCATGTCAGGGATGCCTTCTGTGAAGAATGAAGTCTGGGTGTTGAGTAGCAAGCCAATAATGTGTGTGGACATCCGGTGGCAGGAAAGAGTGGCTTGTCACTTTGAGGAGTTGCAGGAGGTCCTGAGTGGAGGAACTGGGCAGGAAAACAGTAGGACCCCACCCCGAGGACAGGTGCAGAGAGCAGGCCACCAGAGTCCCACAGGCCACGCGCAGACTCTTGGTTGTTATTTCACAGGAGAAATAAGTGGCATGTCTTTGTGCTTTAAGCTGAGAGATAACATCTCATTTGCATTTGAAAGTGATTATTCGGGTTTGTGTGGAGAGTTACATTGAAAGAGAAGCAATAATAGTAAGTTATTAGCTGCTCTGAAAGACTAGAGAGTGATGTAAGCTGGATTTGTGTGATTACAGGAGACAAAAATCGTTGCAGCTGAGAAAACGTCGTGGACATTGAGAATAAAGTGAAAAGAGTAGGAGAGACAGAAGCCAGGGGGAGAAAAAGTGGTAGCACTTGCATTAAACTAAAATCTTTACAAGTCTTGTTTAGAATGCCTCCACTTCTGAACACCAGGCTATTTGGAGCAAAAACACTGCTATGTGAGGGAGATTATACATACGCTAAGTTCAAGAGCCATAGTACAGAAATCTCCCTCAGCCTCGATCCTAACCACAATTGAAAGAATTTGAACTTTGGTTTTCTATCTCGTTTTCCTTGTGGCTGTCGTGCTGGGGAAGGACGTGGCTCCCACGGTATCTGCTCAGGGGAAACTCCTGCAGGAAGTGGGTCTCTCAGCCCCGGTCTGATAAGCTGCTTCTCTGGGCAGATCTTCTTTTTCAGGAATCCAGACCTTTCACCAGCCCCATGAACGACCTTCTCCCCCTCCCCCGACCCAACTCGTGCTGACCCGGGTAGATGAGATTGGTGGGGGGTTTCCAGCAGCTGCGCCTTGTCACGCACCGCTATGACAGACACTCCGTGCCCTGGCGAGGGTGTAAACAGCTCGCTATAGATGTGGACAAGGCTTCGTCTCTCAGCCTGTTGGCATTCTGGATAAAATCATTCTTGGCCGTGGGGGTCTGTCCTGGGCATTGGGGATGGTTACAGACATCCCTGGCTTCTCTCCCCTGGATCCATTGTCTCCCTGTTCTTGCGACTGTCAAAAATGTTCTCCATCCTTGCCAACGCCCCTGGGAATCAAAACTGTCCCTGATGAGAACCACTGGTTTTAGATTCTTAAACTGGGTTTTTATTAGGTTTTTTTTCCCTGAGTCTTTGTTATGATTGTTGTTGAGAATTTTGAAGAAGGAGACTGTGTGATGTTTAATTATTAAAAATATACTATTAACTTCTCTAATCAACTATTTTAGCCTTGGGACTTGAGTGGAGGATAAATTTTAACTGTTCAATACCACCAGAGAAGAAATTTGAGCTCCCTAAGTGAGAAACTGGTTAAACAAATAGGCTATGTGCATATGATAAATTTCAAAATAGGCATTGCAAATATTCAAAGGAAAAGACTTGTTGACAGGAGAAAATACTCCTGATAAATCGCAAAATGAGGAAAAGGCAGCTAACAAAGTAGCATGTAGAGTATGATCTCGAAAATATGTTTGTAACTGTGCTTTGGTGAGAAAAAAACTCTCTAAAGGCCTGACTTACAAGGGAAGCCATTTTAGATTTCTTTCTAAGTCAGCATGACTGTACATAAGCTTCCTTTAAAACAGAAGCCTGATTTATGGCTTTGTGCATCTGCTTTGTGAATGAATCGCCTAAAGGAAAACCATCCTATCCTTAAGATACCCATCAGTTCTCTACTGCCTGCATTCCTTGATGTTAAAACTCACGATTCTTCCCTATGTCACTCTATGATCTCTTGATCTTTTCCAAGATGTAAAGAAGTATAGAACCCTGTCAAACCTGTTTATTCTCCAGAATGCTTTCCTCCCTGTGAAGAGCCTGTTTCCCGGGCAGCTGTCCTAACTGCCTTTCCTTCTTTTAGAGATTCGAAAAAGTGTGTTCATTTGTGTCGGCACCTTGTATCCTGTCCAAAGATATATTCCACAGTCTTAAGAGAGATTATCTTTGAATAACGGCATTACATAGGATTTCTGTTTTGTATTTTATATTTCCTTTATATTGTATATAGGGTTTCTTTATATTTCCTTTATGCCTCTGTGTTTTCCAACTTTCTTGCATTCGAAGCTTACGTAGAGAGAACAAACTGAGGGTTGCTGGTGGGGTGTTGGTGGGGGGATGGGTCACACAGGTGACGGGCATTAAGGAGGGCACTTGTTGGGATGAACACGGGGTGTCATATGTAAGTGATGAATCACTGAATTCTATTTCTGAAGTCTTTATTAACAAATTTTAAAAAGTATATTGCATTAGTCAGAATAGAAGAAAAAGCAAATCATAAATGCTGTTCTTTAAAGTTATCACATCTGTAGAACGTCCTTATCTGAAATTCAACATCTGTTTCTGAAATCATATGACTGAAATCACCACTATTTCTACAAACCACATTTGATCTGCACAGTTGAAGGGGTTTTCACTGTGGTGAAGACATACGACAAGTTAATCATACCAATAACTCAAAAATAATGATTTAAAAATTTTTTTTAAGTTCGTTTATTTATTTAGAGAGAGAGAGTGGGGGAGGGACAGAGAGAGGGAGAGAATCCCAACCAGGCTCCACACTGTCAGTGCTAAACTCAATGTAGGCTCGAACTCACAAACTTTGAGATCATGACCCTACCCAAAATCAAGAGTCAGATACTTAACCGACTGAGGCACTCAGGCATCCTGCAAAAGTGACAATTTAAAGTAAAGACAACTTTTGAATTCCTAACTTTTATATCATGGAACTACCATCTTTTTATACGACTAAGGGGGAAAACACAGCTACTAAATTGAGCAGGAAAAAAAACCTGGCTATTTTTCCCTGCTTATGAAAGCAACAGATAATTACAGGGAACGGCACATTAAAATACAGAGAGAAATGGGCAAGTGTTAACAGTATTATTTCCAGAAAATGGGATTTTGCAACATACATATTATTTTTCTGCTTTGATAGTCCTGCGTGAATGTTCTGTTTACAAAAGAGGTTTTGTCTAAGGATGTTCAATAACAATGACCAAACAGAGCATTTGCTACAAAGAAAAGAGACACCAGGATATCTCCAAAAATAATATAAGCAGAGCTTATTTGAGATATTTGTTCTCATTTTACAGCATTCAAGTTGCATCAAAAATATATACTATTGTTCTATACCTCTATGCTACTAAAATATATTACTTTCATGCCAACCCCATGACCATGACACTTATCATTAAGAATTTTGTGTTTTCCTCTGAGAATTTTCAAGTCTTTTTGCAATGATTTCAACAGTGCAAAAATCCTAAATATGTTCAAACAAGTTTACATCTGGTTTTTTGCAATACATTCCAGAATAGATAGTTATCATTCTGCTGGTAGAAACAGAAATTTTCTCAAAGTACCATTAAAAACCCTAAAAGTTGGCATTTGAAAGAGATTAGCTAATGTGCTCTGCTCAGCTAAGGTATTAGAGAAGTCAATAAGATAAGAGTCTATTTTAGTTTTATAGGAAAGGGCTAGTACTTTTGGCTAGAGAGTGTGATATTATGACTGTCTGTTTTTCCCACCATGATTGAAAGAAAACACATACATTTGCAATGTTCTTTAACTATGTCTTAAGGACACTCATAGGACTGAAATCCCAGAAAAAAGAGAACAAGCAGTTGGGAGGGGGGCAGAAGTGATATTTGAAGAGATAAAGACAAGAGTTATGTAAAACTGTTGAAAGGCTTCAATGCCTGTATTCAAAAATCTGAAAAAAAAACCCAGGGAAAGTAAATGCAGAGGAAACTCCCACAAGGCACATTCCAGACAAGCAGATAAAAGACAAAACTAGGGGTGGCTGAGTGGCTCAGTCAGTTGAGAGTCCGACTTTGGCTCAGATCATGATCTCACAGTTCGTGGGTTCAAGCCCCGCGTCAGGCTCTGTGCTGACAGTTAGCTCAGAGTCTGAAGCCTGTCTTCTGATTCTGTGTCTCTCCCTCTCTCTGATCCTCCCCTGCTCATGCTGTCTCTCTCTGTCTCTCTCAAAACTAAATAAAAACAATTAAAAGAAAAAGACAAAACTAAAGGGAAAACCTTAAGAGGTGTTAGAGGAAAATCTACATCACTCTCAAGGAAACAAGAACCAGAATGATGGATACCTTTTCTAATCAGAAAGCATCTTTAAGCTTAAGAAAAAGGCATCTACAGGGGCACCTGGTGGTGGCTCAGTTGGTTAAGCATCCAACTTTGGCTCAGGTCATGATCTCACAGCTCCTGAGTTCAAGCCCCACATCAGGCTCTGTGTTGACAGCTAGCTCAGAGCCTAGAGCCTGCTTCCGATTCTGTGTCTTCCTCTCCCTCTCTCTCTCCCTTCTCCCACTTGCAATATCCCTCTCAAAAATAAATAAAACATACAATAAAATTTTAAAAAGATATCTAGGGGCACCTGGGTGCTCAGTTGGTTGAGTGTCCAGCTTCAGCTCAGGTCATGATCTCACGGTTTGTGGGTTCGAGCCCCGTGTCAGGCTCTGTGCTGGCAGCTCAGAGCCTGGAGCCTGCTTCTGATTCTGTCTGGGCCCCTTCCCTGCTCATGATGTCTCTATCTCTCAAAATAAATAAATGTTAAAAAATTTTTTAAAATAAATTTTTAAGTAAAAATAAAAAAGGCATCTACACTTCTGTCCATTGAGCAAGTACCCTTGAACTTGAAGGAGAAGTAAAAACACTACCAGATACATCAAAGCTGAGAGATGTGGTGATGGGGGGGGGCGGGGGTGGGTGACACAGTAAGAAACAGTGAAAGAGGTCCTCCTAGCACCAGACATGACTCAGAAGCCCAGGATCTTTGAAAGGATGGAGGAACACAGGAACATGCACACAAGTCTCCATAAAAGAAAAACAATGTATTAAAGCTAAAATAACAGCAGTATGACCTTGAGATTTAAAACACATGTAAAAATAATATATATAACATGGCTTGTCCTAAGTGCACAGAAAGTTACCTAAATTGCTGCAAGATCTTTACATTGTCATCAAACGATAAAATAATAGCTCATTAAAGACATGATGCTTCAGAACCACTAAGTTGTAGCCCTGAAGCTAATGTCTCATTGCATGTCAATTACACTCAAAAACAGAAAAAGAAAAAAGGAAGATATGATGAATTAAGAGCAAATATTGTCACCTCTAAGGTACCCACTAAAATAGTAATACAAAGGGGCACCTGGGTGGCTCAGTTCGGCAGGCTTCGGACTCCTGATTTCAGCTCAGGTCATGATCTCACAGTTTGCAAGATCAAGCCTGTGTCAGGGTCTGTGCTGTCAGTGCAGAACATGCTTGGGATTCCCTCCCCTCACCCATCAAAAATAAAATAAACATTAAAAATTTTGAGAAAAACCAAAAACTTCAAAAAATTTAAAAAACAACTTTATTAATTACCAACTAATTAATTACTTGAAGCCTCTCGGTTCAAGTCCTGTAACTTTGTTCTTTTCCTCCGCATTAGTTACAGCTTTACCAATTTCCATATGGATTTTATAATCAGCTTGACATGTTCTACAATAAACCTGTTGGAAGTCTGATAAGGATCTTGACGAACCTACAGAATAATTAGGAGAAAAGACATCTTCATCACAGTGAGTCTTAGCCACATAAAGGAGCCAAAAATGACCTCTGGCCCTTCCCTCGCGCCCCCTTGCTTATTTGTGCTGCGACCTGTTAGTTCAAAAACCCTCCAGGGGCGCCTGGGTGGCTCAGTCGGTTAAGCCTCCGACTTTGGCTCAGGTCAGATTTCACGTTTGTGGGTTTGAGCCCCGCATCAGACTCTGTGCTGACAGCTAGCTCAGAGCCTGGAGCCTGCTTCCGGTTCTGTGTCTCCTTCTCTCTCTCTGCCCCTCCCTCTCTCAAGCTCTGTCTCTCTTTGTATCAAAATAAATAAAACATTAAAAAAAAAGCTAAAAAAAAACCAAAAAAACCCTCCAGCACCAAACTCAAATTTTCACACAGCCGAGTATTTTTTAAATAGCCCTAAGGAGCCTCTAGGTTGTTTGTTTCTTCGATGCAGGCTGAGACCTGTTAGCTCAAAACCCTGCCAGCACCAAACTCCAAATTTTACACAGCCTATTGTTAAAAAATAACCCCAGATGGCAAACAAGCCATTTAGAGCCTGTCTGCTTTGCATACGGAATAACACCTCGCCTGCATCTGCGGGTCAAAGAGAAGAGTCTCGCTCTTGTCAGACCCCTAGCACCTAGCACCTTCTGAGCTCTCTGACCAGGGGGTCCTTACTGTGCTGCTGGGTGGCATCATCTAGAGGAGTCAGCCAGTCCCTTATCCTCCAGGCTGATGTCCTGCCCCGTCTGGAGGGTGGTCCTGGCGACATCAAGCCTGAGCACGGTTTCATGCAGCCCCGTCCGAGCACCGCACGTTAATGTTTGCTGTGTGTCACCGCCTGTCATGGTCACTTGCTTTTCCTTCCTCAGCTCCGGGGACTCCAGCAGAAACCACTGATGCCAGAGCTGTCTCTCTCTCCTCCGTAGGATCTCCTTACCTTCTCTCAACAACACTTGGTAGTTTTCACGGGACAAGTCTTTTTTTTTTTTTTAACAGGAGGATGTTTGGCTTTTTTGGGTTTTGTTTTGTTTTGTTTTTTAATGTTTATTTTTGAGGAAGAGAGAAGGGGAGGGGCAGAGAGAGAGAGGGAGACACAGATCCAGAGCAGGCTCCAGGCTCTGAGCTGTCAGCACTGAGCCTAATGCGGGGCTTGAACCCACAAGCTGTGAGAGCATGACCTGAGCTGAAGTCAGATGCTTTCCCGACTGAGACCCTTGTGGGACTCGTCTTAAACTACTTTCCTCAGATTTATGTCCAGGTGTTTTGTACTTGTGACACCACTGTAAATAGTATTTTAAATTTAATTTATATTTTCTGTTGCTAGTATATAGAAATACTATTGATTTTTGTGTATTTGTTGCTTTCTAGTCTGCTGCCTTGCTGAACTCACATAGTAGTTCTAGTGAGTTTACGTGTGGACCCCATAAGATCTTCCACACTTTCTAAATGCTAGGTAGATTTCACTTGCAAAGCCATCGGGATAGGGTTTGAAAGGGGGGATTCAAAGACAAATTCAATTTCTTCAAAAGATATAAAGCTATTCAGAGTATTTTTAATTCTCAAGTAAATTTCTGCAGTTTATCTTCCAAGAAATTTGTTGTGTTATCTAAGTTGATGAAGTTATAAGCTTAACGTGTTCATTCTATTGTTTTCTGCATCTGTGGAATCTGTTATGACGTCAGCTTCCTGGTTTCTCATATTGGTCCCTTGTCTTTGTGGCCTCTCTGTCTCTTCCCTTTTCTCTCCTCCTCCTCATCTGTCTGGCTAGAGGTTGATCACCTTTGTTAAACTTCTCAAAGAACCACCTTCGGTTTCATTTGATGTTTTTTTTCTTGATTCCCCATCCCCTCCTCCCCCATTTCATCGATTTCTCTTCCGTCTACATTATTCAGCTAGCTCACATTCAATTTGTTGTTCTACTTTCTTAGGGCAGAAGCTGAGATTATTGATTTGAGACCTTACTTTTTTTCTTCTAATGCTACTTTAGTGACACCCCACAGAGTTGGGTATATTAGATTTTTCTTTTCATTCAGACTAAAATACTTTCTAATTTCCCTTTTGACTTCTTTGAACTATCTTGGAATATATTATTGGACTTTCAGATATGTTCAAAAAATTTCCATATGTATCCTTATGTTATTAATTTATTTCTATTGTGGTAAAAAAAAAAGTGTTTTATGTGACTTGGATGTTATAAAATGTATTGAGACTTGATTTATAGTCAGTAATGTGGCCTATCTTTTTAAGTTCTTGTGTTCAATTGTGAAGCATGTGTATTCTGTTGTGTTCTTATTGTTCTATAGAAATTAATTAGGTCTAGTTGGTTCATAGTCTTCCGTTAAGACTTTATCATGAAAAGAAATTTAAAACTGTATATTTCTATATCCACACTGCTTCTTTATTTAAAAAAAATGTTTAGAAATAAAATATGAACCAATTTCCAACTTATTTCATAATGCAAAATTAACCTTCCTAGCAAAATCTGACAAGAACATTACAAGTAAAGAACATTATAGATCAATACTTGGGAACAGATGCTAAAATTTTTAATAAAATATTCATAAACCAAATCTGCAGATAAATTAAAATGATAACACATCAGGATCAACCTGAATAGCAGGTTGGTTTCACATTTGAAATCTAATCAGTATAATTCGCCCTATGGATAGATAAAGGAGATGATCTATAAATTAATCTCAATAGATATAGAAAAATAAGTTGATGGAACTTAATATCTAACAATAATAAAAGCTCTCAGAAAAAAAGGAAGAAAGGAAAAATTTTCAGTTTGATAAAGGGGATGTCCAATAAATCTAGAGCTAACACCATAATTAATGAGGAGCGATTCAACAATTTCTCTCTAACTTGAGGAAAAGAGAAAAGGTTCACTATTGATGAATTTCTTCAATATTTTATGGGAAGTCTTAGTACAGATAAACATGGAAAAAATTAATAAAATGTATAAACATTACAAAGAAAGAAGTAAAACTCCTTTTACTTTTAGATGATATAACTATATATGTGGAAATCCAAAATAATATAAAAACAGCTAAGACTAATAAGAAAATTTAGCAAAGAAAATATAGCAAAGAGACTATAAGATCAGTTTACAAAAGTAAGGTATATATTGAGGTTCAGCAATAAGTAATTGAAAAATATAAATATTCTAGATATGATTTTGTTACATTTTATAGAGAGAGAGCAGGGCAGGGGGGAGAAAGAGAAGAGAGAGAGAGAGAGAGAGAGAGAGAGAGAGAGAGAGGGATGGAGAGAGAGAATCTCAAGCAGGCTTCATGCTCAGCATGTAGCCCAATGCAGGGTTTAATCCCTTGACCATGAGATCATGACCTGAGCTGAAGTCAAGATTTGGTCACTCAACCTACTGACCCACCCAGGTGTCCCCCAAAATATATATGTTTTAAATGTCAGATAATATTTTCAGCAGTACCAAAGAATTCAAAAGCTTAATTTTAACAAAAATGTGCCAGGTCTATTTACTGGAAATCACAGAATACCACAAATAAAGGAGACAAATAAAGGATATCTGAATAAATGATGGAATAAGTCAATGAATAAAAAGAAAAAAGTTTTTGGCTTCAGTACTCATTAGGGAAATGCAAACTCAAGTCACAGGGTCACAATCCCACAGCCCAGAAGGCCATGATCACAGAGACAAGCGTTGGCAAGGATATGGCGAACATGAGTCTCACTAGTGCCCTTGGAGAGAGGAAATACCCACGTTCTTTGGAAAACCCTGTATGGCAGTTTCCATTAAAAATGGTATTAGCATTCACTGACCCAGAAATTCTACTCTTAAGTATATATGTGAACGTAAGTATATTCTAAAAGGCATTTATTGGGGTGCCTGGGTGGCTCAGTCAGTTAAGGTTCGGCTTCATCTCAGGTCACGATCTCATGGTTCGTGGTGTCAAGACCCGTGTTGAGCTCTGTGCTGACCACTAGCTCAGAGCCTGGAGTCTGCTTCAGATTCTGTGTTTCCCTCTCTCTCTCACCCTCCCTTGCTCACACTGTCTCTCTCTGTCTCTCAAAAATAAAAAAAACCAAAAACCATAAAAAATTTTAAAAAATAAAAGGCATTTATTGAAATGTTCATGGCAGCTCTCTACATATCAGTCAAAACGTGGAAAAACCTGAGATAACTCTCCAACAGGCAAGTGGATAAAAATTAATCCACAATAGAATATTAAATACTGAAAAAACATTAACTGTTGGTAAAAGAAAAATACATTACTTGAGTGAAAAAAATCACACATATAAACTTGCACACTCAATGATTTCACTTATATGAAGTCAAAGCAAAGCAAAGCAAACAAAACCAATGCAAAACAAAACTCAGAGAGAATTGGTGTTTACAGAAGTCAGAATGGGGGTTACCCTTGGGAGTACGGCATTGACAAAATGCCAGAAATCTATTTCTTCATCCCCAACATTACAGTGTCCTATGGATGTCATTCATGTCTCACGAAAACTTTACAAAATAATTTTTTTAATTTGGAGAAATTTTTTAAAATCTGGAATTGTATAAAAACAACACAAATTTGTTGAACAAACAGGACTTCAAAGTAATATACACTTTATAGCAATAGCCAACCTGACATTTTTAACAAAATGTAAACACAGCAAGGTGGTCAGCTCAGGTCATGATCTCACAGTTCATGGGTTCGAGCCTCATATCAGGCTCTATGATAACAGCTCAGAGCCAGGAGCCTGCTTCAGATTCCCCCCCCGCCCCTTCCCTCTCCTGCTCATGCTCTGTCTCAAAAATAAATAAACGTTAAAAAAAAATCTCAGAAACTCTTCAACCAGCATGTCCATTAGGAAGAAAACATGAGTCACAGTTGTAATTTCACATTTTCTAGTAGCCACATTCATAAATTCAAAGGAACCAGTAAAATTAAGATAAATAATGTATTTCTGGTCCAATGTTCTAAAATATTACCATTTCCACATATAATCAAAATTTAAAAATTAATAGGATATTAATTAATTTATTCACACTAAGTCTCTGCAATCTGAGGTGGATTTTACATACAGCACACCTCAGTTTGGACCACACATATTTCAAGGGCTCCATCAACCTTATTGGCTAGTAGAGACCATGCAGTATTACCCAAGAGGGGGAAGGAAGTTCAGATCTTAGTTTAGTGTTTATTTCTTATTATTTTTCCTTGCTGGAGGTGGGGGTGGGGGAGGAGAGTGGGGGTGGGAAGCACAGAGCCCAAGTGTCTTTGTACGTGTCAATCAATGGCTTCTTCTTACTGATTTCAGCACACCTTCCACGAGCTTTGAACCTGTGTCTATTTCTCCATCGTGTCCACACTCTCGGAAATGCTTGTGGCTTCCACCTTATGCATCAGCAGGATGACTCTTTGAAGAAAACATGAAGTTTCTTTGTCATGAGCTTTCTTAAGGTGCCAAGTTTTGTCATTTTAATCAAGCCTTCTAGAATTTATCGTGGGAAATCTTGTTTCTGGTTTCTTGTTGGCAGGAGTCTGGGATTTTTCTCCACTAATGAGTAGGATCGTGTTTCCTCATCTCCAGCACTGCTGAATTCCACACTCCCTGGGGTTTCCGGAGAATGGGAGCTTCTGAGTTCACACATGCATCTTTCATTCTGCAGAGAAGGGAGGTACCTTCCTCTCTTTCCTCCTGCCCTGGACATCGTGCCCTGAGCCCTATTTTCCCTGGTCTGTTGTGCTCCTTAATGGAAAAGATGAGGAAATATAGCTAATTGCTACATAGCTCTACCTCCCCTTCTCTCATCCGTTGAAATTAAATAATCTTCCACAAACCATGCTTTAATTCCTATTTTCCTCTTATTTTACCCCAGATACAGAGAGAAATTAGGCTTCTTATGTTAATATTGTCCACAAAGCCTTTTATCATGTTGAGAATTAACCTTCCTGGAAGATGGCTTATAATCCTCTATCCCGGTTTGCAGATCCAGATGGCTTCTTTAATCTTTGTTATTTATTCTGTGAAAGTGGGAGCTGAGCAGACATCTCCTAAAGCAGTCCGGTCTGTTTCATGTGAAATAGAAATTAAGTAGCAACAAGTCCATGCTCAGTAATATGGCGGATTCAAAATGAACTTCTAAACATCAAATAGCTTGCATTTTTACAGGAAGATTATTGTGGGTTTCATAGACCTCCCTTTAACTTGTATTATTATTATTATTATTATTACTATTACTATTATTATTATTATTATTAAAAACACTATGTTTGGGGCACCTGGATGGCTCAGTCAATTAAGCGTCTAACTCTTGATTTCAACTCAAGTCATGAACTCACAGTTTGTGAGATCAAACCCTGCTTGCAATTCTCTCTCTCCCTGTCTCTCTGCCTCTCTTCTGTTCATTTCCCTCTCCCTCTCTCTCCTCTCAAATAAATAAATAAACATAAAAAACCCCACTGTGTTTACTAGGACATACACTCTGATATAGTTCTATTCTATGCCAGAAGTCTGGAAAAAATTAAGCCCTCCTATTTGCTGGAAGGAAGTCCAGACAGTCAAGTATGAGTTTCTTGATCCAAGTGCAGAAGGAGATCAAATTCTAAGCAGTAAAGCCTTTTAAAAAGACTTTATTTAAAAAAAAAATAAGAAAGAAAAAAAAGAAAGAAAGAAAGAAGGAAAATGACAAGGACACCTTTCTTTTCCAGACTTAATAAGCACAAAAATTACAGTCATGTAGAATTTACTGCATGAGGTTGTTTGTTGAAGTCCAAATACTGGCAAATGAAAATGTTACATATCACCGGACTCAGGAATCAGATCAAACACACACTAGTCTAAATAGGCACAGTTTTCTCTGAGCTAGTGAGTGGCCTCTTCTTTCCCTTTACTTCTGGCTCGTGAACCACCCTGTCCACTTTGAGGTCTGTCACAAGGAGAAATCAGCCGAGCCCTGATGAAGTTTCACATTGGTCTGTGCTCACTTTTTTAAAAATAGAAATACAAATTTTTTGTAATACGTAGGGAGATGTCATTTATAATCCCACAAATTAATTTTTATTTTCAATAAGAAAAACTTTAGAAAAATTCCCAAGACTTACATTAAGGGAATTATAAAATATTTTTTAATCCTTTTCATTTTAGATCTTAAAATGCAACCAATTGTTGATTCTCCCCCTTCTTGTCTCCTTTGAATAGACTGTGAGTGAAGGCCCGACAGTCATTGTGTAAGACGGTTTCATTTCATTTAATTAACAGAGCCCGGTCTTTGGGGATTTTCCCCATAAAATCTGAGCAGTTGTGTAAGTGGAGAAGTAGTTTCCAGAGAGGAGGCCCACATAACCACCCACTGACGCTTTTATATAAATAATTCCATGTTGAAGAGAAAGCCCCAGGGCGATGCTCATGCTTCTAATTATAAACCATAAGTCACTTCGACCGTTTTTTGCGTCTTGGATATAATAAAAGGAGTAATTAACAGTTAGCGATAAATCTCAGGCTGGCGGAGGTACACAGCAGAGTCTGAATCTTGTACCTCCATAAAGTAAAATACTTTAAGGATCGTTCACTGAAGAGCAGGTCCTACTTAAAGCACGCGGGGGTCTCAGCTGCCAGCGGCCGGGAGGTTGTCAGGGCTCAGGAAGTTGGGTGAAGGGACCCTCCATTAGGGGCAGACGGTAACAGTTAGTGGAGGACTGTTCACAGGGTATTGCAAATCGCCCCAGGGGTTACCCCTGTGCCCGTGGATGTTTTTTTTTAAATAGTTTATTGCCAAGTTGGTTTCCATATAACACCCAGTGCTTTTCCCCACAAGTGCCTTCCTCCATGACCATCACCCCCCTTCCCTTCCCCCTCCCACTTCAGCCCTCAGTTTGTTTTCAGTATTCAAGAGACTCATGATTTGCCTCCCTCACTCTCCCTAACTTTCCCCCCCTTCCCCTTCCCATGGTCCCCTGTTAGGTTTCTCCTGTTAGACCTATGAGTGCAAACATATGGGATCTGTCCTTCTCTGCCTGACTTATTTCGCTTAGCATGACACCCTCAAGGTCCATCCATGTTGTGACAAATGGCCAGATTTCATTCTTTCTCATTGCCATGTAGTATTCATTGTGTATATAAACCACATCTTCTTGATCCATTCATCAGGTGATGGACACTTAGGCTCTTTCCACGATTTGGCTCAGGGATGTTTGAAGCAATGACTACCCACTCTGTGCAGTGGCTCTACTGTTATGTGCCCCTCATGCCTTACTGCTCTCCTCTGTCCTTCATTCTTTTCCAGATTCTGTGTGATAAGTTCATATTCCTTTTGTAAGCATAAAACAATTAATCTTTTGTATCAAGAGCCCTGGGGGGCACACAACCTTCCTCCCCTCCTTTGTGCCACAAGTCCTGCAGATTTCCCTCCCTTGGCACTTTTTTTAAAGTTTTTTGTTTTTTATTTATTTTTGAGAGACAGAGAGAGACAGCACAAGCAGGGGAGGATCAGAGAGAGAGGGAGACACAGAATCTGAAGCAGGCTCCAGGCTCTGAGCTGTCAGCACAGAGTCTGACGGCGGGCTCGCACCCACAAACTGTGAGATCATGACCTGAGCCGAAGCCAGACATTTAACTGACTGAGCCACCCAGGTGCCCCTCCCTTGGCATTTTCAAACCTTGTTGATCTTCAGGCCACTGGCCCTAGACGGTCAGCCCCACACCTGTCTCCCTGCCTTCAGCACTGGCAAAGCAGTCTGTGTAATGTCTGGAAAACCCTCCCTTCCTTTTGCTTATAAAACAAAAATTATCAAGTTCCTAACGCTCCTTCTCTGTGATCGGACCCTTGGTTACCTTCCCAGCCACACCTCTCCCTTGCAGGAACTTTACAAGCCAGCACGTTAAACACCTTCTGGTTTGCACCCATCTGTCTGTCTGGCTCAAGTTCCTGTCAGCTCAGTGGATCTCCTCCCGCTCCCTTGTCCTGAGATGCCTCTCATTTGCCTGGTCACCTCGACCCGTCCTTAAAGACTCTCAGCTCAGAACACCTGTCCTCCAAGAAAGTTCCTGACTCTCCTGACTATACTGATACTTCTCTGGATTCCCCCCAATTATTTACACCTGGCGCTGCTGTTTTGTTTCATGACTGTGATCATTTTAAGTGGTGGTCATCCCCAAAGGTACATGATTCCTTCAGCTGCTGTTTGAACACTTTTATCCAGGCTCTTAATATGCATATGATGGAAACTCAATAAATGTTTGTTGAATGAATGAATGAATGAATGAATGAATGAATGAATATTGATGAATCTGCCAGCAGTTTTATTGGCTTCCCACTTTCAGCAGTTTTTGGTGGTAAGAATTAAAGGAATTTCTTCCTGTATATTTAGAATCATAAACCAAAGGAGCAACACAGAGCTACTGAAGATGGCATTGTGTGCTAAGTACGTACTGTGACATCTTATTCTAGGACAACGTAATCAGTCCTTTGTGTGTGCTGATAGGATAATATAATGTTGCGACATGAGAACACAGGGTGTGACTAAGACCTCCTGGGCAGTGAAACATAACAGCGGTGATACCTTAATGCACTGAATACCGTAGCAAGGATCACAGTGTCAAGTTTGCAGCATCAAACTACAGTCGCACTGGGCATGATACGATGCACAATGCTGCAGGAAAAAAAATCAGAAGTCTCCATAGCGTGGCCGTTTTGCTCCTGCTGTGGTCGGCCCGGGTCAGGCCGCCTCCTCTAACTATAATTAAGCCATCTGGCTTGTCCCGCTCCACTGTAATTGTGGATTTCTTGACTTCTGGCCATGCAAATAGTGAGAGGTAAAGAAGGCCGCTGGGCACGGGGCTGTGGTCCCCCCTACAATTGGACTCCATTAGTGCCACTGAGGTTCTGGGGGCCAGAACCAATTCCAGTAGCTGAGGCTGAGCTGCTGGGGAAGCTGGGAGTGTGATCCACCTGTCAGTGCAAGAGGAGGGCGTGGGACCTTCGTGCCTGCAGTGCAAGATACAGGGTGCCAGGGGACATGACAGAGCGCCCGGGGGCTCCGCAGTGCAGCGTGCGGTGGTCGCCGTGGCCCAGCGCCCACGCTGGTGTGGGAGAGAAAACTCACTGTGTGTGAAACACAACACACAGCTCAATCCCATTCTTCCCTCAGGACACTTGGCCACCTGTGCAAGGCCCCCAGGTACCGCTGCAAGTGAATAACGCTATGTTCCATTAGGTATTTTTTTATTCCCAATATTTCAAAGAACATTCCTTCTCCTCTGCTCTGCTGTAATTCGGTCTAGGAGCAATTGATTTTCTTCTTCTGTGGGGATATGACAATAAGATAGCACTTGTTTCTTGCCCCAGTAGAAGTACCCACCATGAATAGTTGTAGCTTTTAAGTTTTTTTAATGTTTATTTATTTTTGAGAGAGAGACAGGGTGTAAGTGGGGGAGGGGCAGAGAGAGAGAGACAGAGACAGAATCAGAAGCAGGCTCCAGGCTCTGAGCTGTCAGCACAGAGCCCGATGCAGAGCTTGAACCCATGAACCTCGAGATCATGACCTAAGCCGAAGTCAGACGCTTACCCAACTGAGCCACCCAGGGGCCCCAAATAATTGTAGCTTTTAAAAAATAATTGTCAGAATGTGTTAAATGCACCTTGAAATGGAATTTCAGTTTGAAATTTTAATGCTCTTAGGTTTGGTTATATAAAATACTTCATGTTTGTGTAAACCGATCATATAAATAGGCTCGTGGTGCATTAAAAGCCTTAGGAGTCTGCAAGGTCACCTCCATGTGGCAGAAGACAGGGCTCAGGAGGCGAGAGGAGGAGATGAGGCAGCGTGAGGGGAGTGGTGAGAGGCACAGTTCCTCTGCTCATCCCCAGACCCTGTCCAGACAGGTGTTTGCGAGGTGCTTGGTGTGGGCACATTTCCAAGTGTGGCACCTTTGACTTTGTTTGATACTCTGCTCACGCTGTCACCTCTGGCAGACTGGGAACCCAGAGCAGGTCAGAGAGCAGTCAAAGGGCTGGTAGATGCTCATTGGCAGGAAGTGCTGGCGACAGTCCCTGAGACTTGGGCTAGCTCTTAAGTCGGGGGAAAGGCTGCTGTTTGTGCCTGCCAGGCATCCTCAAGCTCATTCCATGAGGTCAAGGTGGGACCACCTTTTAACGCTGAGATTTGGAGGTGACTCAGGAAGGGGTGGACATAGGACTCGGGTTGACCAATCCAAGCAGCCCATTCCCCTGGCTAGTTGTGCTGAATGAAAGAAGCTCTACTCAGAAGAACAGAACCTCCTTCTAGACTTTTGTGGAACTTTCTAGAAAACAGTCTATCTTTCTGCTGGGATTGCAAGAAGAAACAATGACATAAAATCACCAACTTGTACCTTCTAGGAGCCTGCATGTGGGTCTGAGAACCTAGGGCTAACACACAAAGTGGCCCGATTCTGAGGGAAGTGTGGGAAGCTCAGACCCACCCAGGCTGATGCCTGACAATTCAGCTCCTTGGCCTCATTTTTTTTTTGTTTGATTTCATTTTATTTTTTGCTCCCATCAGAGTAAATTGGGGTTGCTATCCCTTGTAACCAAAACAACAAATAAACACTGACCGATTTAACTTATATAATCTTGCTTGATGAGACGAACAGACAAATAAGAATCATAGATGCATAATCTGAAATATGTCAGAAAACATTTTGTACTTGAAATGAAGAATTCATAACAAGGTTTCCATTGTAAAAAGACTGAACCACACCTAGTTTTACATGACATAATAGGCATCCTTATGTGTCATGGTATTTGATATCTTTTATCATTTTATTAGATGTTGCATTTGAATTGGTAGTTAAAATACAACCATTTCCAATTTTGACTAAGTTTTCATGTTTCTTCAGTGCTTTGGGAGACAAATAACTGGATTTTTTTCACTGAACCTCCATGAAGTGAGTATGCCTCCTCTCTTGAGTATATTTCTAAATGTGTTGAGTGTAACCCAGCACAAATCGTAGCTGGAATTGTCTGGATACAATTCTAATGACACCAGGTAATCTTCTGTAACCTCTCATAACATCTCCGTCTACGTGTTGGTGGAGAACAGATCCACGGTCCTTCTTTGAGCATATGGGCCCCTAGGACATCCATGAGTGGATTTCCAATGGGTTTGTGACTCCAGGGGGGTGGAGTGTGTGTGTGTGTGTGTGTGTACATGTGTGTGCATGGGCACGTTTCAACAGAAGCTGTTTATGTAGTTTGATCAGATTCTCAAAAGGAACCTAAATAAAGAAGAAACACCCCTGAAATGAACCAAAATGTCTCCAGTCTCTCACTTTATTCTGTGATTTTTTTTTCCTTACCTGTGGGTGGACATTTCTAAGCAATCTACCAATGAATAAAGATTGGCCAAAAAAAATTGGCATAAAATTCTGTTATGAAATCAATATTTGAGTAATGTGAAATGCCTGATCAAGGGAGATTGTGACTTACACCCTGCTTCTTGCTGCTGGTGACAACAGTGTGTGATGGAGAGGGAGGGAGGGAGGAAAGAGAGGAGAGAGTGCGAGCTAGCCCTGGATCCATCCTCTGAAAACAGGAAGCAGCTCAGATGTGATGCAGCGTGTCTCTTACTTATGCCCTCGGGCCTCTTACTCACAATGTACGGCGAGATGTCCCTTATCTTTATTTGTGACAGGTCTGGCCTGAGCTTGTTTGTGAAGCGGCCCCTTCCATGCAGAGGCCCCATCAAAACTCTGTGGCAGATTCCCCCGAGCCCCTAACTGTGCTGACTGCTGCTGGAAGCCCCCATCTTTCCTGCAGCCTCACCCCCAGAGCCAGGGAGCCCCCTCCAGCCCTATGCTCCGCAGCCTGGGCTTCGGGCTCCATAACAGGTGCATCTGGTCAGGGGCACTCTTGCTAATTGTCCTTAAGCAACTTCCCTTAAATCCTGGAGGTGCATATTCTGTTTCATTTCTTTTTCTGACTGAACGAAGACTCAACAACACGTACCTTAAGTCCTCAGCTCTCATTCGTTCCTTAGCAAATACTTGCCACACGGCATCCAATTGCCTACCTCCCTTCAAGACGGTTCTGAGCTCGGGCCCCGTATTTAAGTGCCTAGCTGGCCTCTGCACAGCTGTGTTCCACATATACCTCCAAGTCATCATTTCCCAAAACGAACTCAGACTTTTCTGAGTTGGCACCTGACTCTGCTCTTCATCGGACTCCGTGATTAGGCAAATCACTTACCCACGTTTGGCCTCCATTTTCTCTTTTGTGGAATGGAAATGGCAGTGGGATTGTGGAGGGGAAACACAGGTCACGTACTCAGGACGGTCCTGACCTGCAGGTCTTAACTGACAGGCTGGATGTTTCCAGGATCATGTTATTTTTTTCTCTCCCTCCAAGTTGCTTCTTTTCTGGACGTTTCTTCCTCTGCAAATGGCACACCTAGCTTCTCAGGCCCCACTCTCAAAAGCCACCCCTGTCCTCTCCTGTATTTTACTAAGACCTGCTGATTATCTCCAGAATATCCCTTCTATACCAAGATTCTTATTCTCTACCCTTCTCTCCCAAGATTCTTATTTTCTACCCTTCTCTCCCATTTTACCTGGGTTGCCATGAGCATCCTCCCGTTCTTGCCCTTCCCTGATCCACTGTAGTGAACGTCTAAAAGTGTGCACTGCATCTCACCACTCCCGGCTTCCAAGCATTCAGCAGCTTTCTGGGACTCTATTGAGAGCTCCCATTGTCACCTTCTGGCTCTCTCTTAGTCACGTGCTTAGCAGCTGCTGTCATCTCTCTCACCCACCAAACTGTGTGGCCCAGGAACCCAGGAGGCAGAATAGAAGGCTTCCTTTCTCCACCCTATGCCCAGGCATTGCAGGCAGCGGGTGCTCAGAAACACGTGTCGAAGTAAATACAGGTAACTTCTGCTGTCAAATTAATTCTGTCCGTCACCTCTCTCTGGAGATGACATATCAACGGTGCTGACTCCAGTTGCCTTTTCTTACTGCCCACTTCATCACTTTGGTTCTCCTGGCTCTTGGCCCTTGGATGACTGCATCCAGAGTCACTGGTAAAGTTTCTTTTTCTTGCTCCTTCCTTCTAGGGTTCCCAGGGCCTATTGTTTTCTCTTCCAGAACACATTCAAAATTAGGTAAGAATGTACCACCTCCATCCACCTCTTCCTAACCATCACTGACCAGTCGTTGTTTCTGCCTTCTAGGAATACTACCATTTTCATCTACTTGTCTTTTGGTACCTGGTGACTTCTGTTTTGTTTGCACAGACATTTGTGTGTGTCTACCTGACTCTAATACTTGCTTGTTTCCACCCATCCAGGCTCGCTCTGCTCACCAGACATGATTCTATTACCTTCCGTCAGGTGTACAACTGATGCTGGAAGTTGGTTAACCAAAATTAATGACACCATACTGACCCCGAGGGAATCACGATGTCAGCCCACAGAAATTGTCCGTCCTGTCTACGTCCTCTCTTGGCTCCATTCCAAATCATGTGCTCTAGGGTGGGCAGTGCTCTAGGGTAAGTTTCCTACTGAAAAGACTCATCTCACACTGCAAGTGCTTAGTTGGTACGTGGTCATAAGTTTGTAATTAAGACATCTAGAAGAGTGTGTGCAATGTCTGAATAATAAAGTTACCAGTTTATAATACATTTAACATCCTATTTTTGAATTAGAAGGCATTAAAATAGATCTGAGTTCTCTTGGAAAACAAAACTCTATATATCTCTCAGTTAAAGATAGTCTAGCTTTTAACCTGAACACACACACACACACACACACACACACACACACACACACACACACGATGTATCTTGAGCAACTGCTTTTCTCCCCCCAGAATTCAGTCTGTTTCCTAAGGTATCAGGAAGTTTAAGAGAGGTGGCTGTGATAATAGAAAGTTAATTCATTTTAAATTTAAATTTAGTTTAGATCTTAAAGGTCATATTTCATCCAGTACTGGCCACAACAAAGGTGATAAACACATGTATCTTCTGGAATTTGCATTAGCATGAATTATAAAAAAAATAATTGGAATTGTATGAATTTTGTATCCTGAATTATAGTCAGTCCTTTTTATTTCTAATTAATCTTATGTTGCTTAAGATAATAGTATCACATCAGATGAGTCACTTATTAAATGAAGGCTCTGTGAATGTCTAAATATTGGAATTAAAATGTCATTTCTACTGTGTTTATTAATCTTGAACACGGTAGTAGTGTTCAATCACTGGACAGATCTTCCTATGAACTCAAAGAGCACAAACACTGATTTAGCTAAGGTCCCTGCTGTCAAAATGTGGAGGTGAATGACCTTTAGTTTCCATCTAAGTGTGTATTTTTGAAGAATGTACATACTTATTATTCAGATGAGGCATAAGGGATGGGGAAAGTAGAATCATAACAGAGAAGACAAGTAAATGAAATGCAAATTACACCTTCATTCATCCCGAGCTGCTGATTAAAGTGCTTTGAAGATGGAAGTTAAAGATGGATCGATAGGGGACAGGGAAATGGATGGATAGAGAGACAGTGAATGGATGGGTAGATGGGATGGCAGTAGATAAGTAAACAGATGATATATTGGTAAGTGGCTGATAGATGAGAGCAGGTGAGGAGTTAGACGTACAGATGCAGGACTCGTAGCTCAAAATTATCTAATTGGACAGCCTAAGCGACAGTACCTAGAACAAGCTAATCACTGTGAATATTCAAGCTAGAGACTTGATGCTTTGATATCTTGTTACAGCTTTGATTTAATTTTAGAACTGATAGAAGTTGGACAACTGTTTCCAACAAGCAGCCGATTTTGTTTCATTAAAAAGTAATTAATGGTGTGCCTGGGGGTCTCAGGCAGTAAAGCTTCTGATCGTTTATCTCAGCTCAGGTCTTGACATGAGGGTCATGAGTTCAAGCCCCACATTGGGCTCTGTGCTGAATGTGAAACTCACTTAAAAAAAGGAACTAATAAGATAGACACTTAAATACCTACAGGATCTTCATGCTTAAATCTGCAAAGTGCTGATGAAGAAAATCAAAGAAAGCTTAAGGAAATAGAGATATATTGTGTTCATGGATTGAGACATTCAACATAGAAAGACTTCATTCTCCCAAACTCGATCTACAGGTTTAATGCAAAAGTAAAATCCCAGCAGATTTGGGATGTGAGTTCCCTTCATTGTTCCAGCCTGGTTCACATCTGGCCCCATGGAGGCCTCGCCCACCAGGACCATACCTGGGCACCACCTTCTCCAGGGTTCTCCTCCTGGAATGGGTGTGTGTCATTCTGGAGGCTACCAGACATCTCGGGGATGGCCCCTCACCTCCCCGTGCCCCCCGCCATGAAACCCACCTCGGCTAAGTCCTACACTCACTGCACCTGACCTCTCAGAGGTCCATTCTGGGAGCAGGTGCTGGAGGCCTGTCCTGCCGGCTGACGCCACCCAGGTACAATGTTGAATTCCTTCTTCGATGCACAAGGATGGCTCCTGAACAGAGGACGATGGTGTGGGTTTGTGCATGAAGGGTTTGGACGAGTCTGAGGCGCTCTGGGGATAGCCTGCACCTCCATACATTTGTACCCGCTCATGAACGAGAATAAGACATAGGGAGAGAGCTGTGGTATGACTCTCTACAGCACCCTCAACTGCCACACGAGTCCTACACTCGGGGAGGCATGGCCCCCAGTGCTTGTGACCTTGGGGAGGGCCGTCACAGAGGATGGAGATACGATTCCTATCGCTAGTGACACTCACCATGTTTCACTCCTTCCAGCCAAAGTAAAAAGGAGAAAACCAGACACAAGAGTCAGCCAGACACATCTGGCTGTGGAAAAAAGAAGGCAATTTTCTTATGCAAACCACAGTTGAGGAATGATGACTTCAAAAATGGCCAGACAGATACCATATGTTTGCACTCATAGGTCTAACAGGAGAGACCTAACAGGGGACCATGGGAGGGGAAAGGGCGGGGGGGAAGAGTTAGGGAGAGGGAGGGAGGCAAATAATGAGAGACTCTTGAATACTGAAAACAAACTGAGAGCTGAAGGGGGAGGGGGGAAGAGGAATGGGGGTGATGGTCATGGAGGAGGGCACTTGTGGGGAAGAGCACTGGGTGTTGTATGGAAACCAACTTGGTAATAAACTATTTAAAACAATGGCCAGACATTTTTGAAAGAAGATAAGAAGGTTTGAGTTTGCAAGGTAATCGTACAAATCTGTGTCAGGTCGTCCTTCTTCATTTCTTTTTAACTGTTCTTACCATGTCTTTCCTGCTGCCTTTTGTCCAGAAAGAAACAGAAGCCCAGAGTTACCTGGGAGCGGTGTAAGTTGCACAGTGAGTTGCTCAGAGAGCAGGGCTGGAACCCGCCTCTCCTAACTTTCACTCTGGGTTTTCAGTCCTCCTGCAGTAATCCCTGCATGGTCTCTGATCCAGGCACCCCAGCGCATGGGGGTGCAGTGCGGCAAGGACATGGGTGGCTGGGTAGGAGGAGGGGAAACCCCATCTCAGAAACATATCTCTGTCTGGAAGTGGGTGGTGCAAATCCCCCTTTGTTGGGACCAGAGCTGAGGCAGCAGGGATGCCCTGAGTGTGTGGCAGGTGGGGAGGGGTAGACATAACCTCGGATTCGCACTTCAGCTTCCCATGTGCCCAGCCACACATGCCAGCAGCAGGCAGGGGCAGCTTCGGGAGCTGTGGCATGTGGCACAGGAATCCAGAAGATTCTCAGGGCTCAGAAGTGCTGTCAGTGGATTGATGGAGAGACAGACAGAGGCTGAGGATGCAGAGAATGGTCTCCCATGGAGTGAGAGCATCACCGAGTATTTTTTTTTAAGATTTATCAAAGTAATACATGTGCGTATTTCTGGTTTTTAAATGAGGTTGAGTCTCCAAGAAAGAGCTGCTGACCTGTAGGCTTGGAGGCCCAGTGTGGCTGAAAGGCTGGGGCCCGGGGAGCAGAGGGACGTGGGTTCAAAGCCCAGGCTCGAACTACCAAACCAGTGATGCCGGGAAGCTGCAGGCCCAAGGCGGAGGGATGGTGCAGCCTGCCCGTCCAGATGGGGCAGCCCAGGCCTGCCTTGCCTCTGGGAATGTCTTCCAGGAGAAAAGAAAACTCCAAACCAGAATTCCGCCTGTGTGCAGAGTCCAGATTTACTGGACACGTGAGGTAAAAGGAAATCTAATTAGAGGGATTAATATAAAAATTGGTCCTAGGCCAGTGATCCTGCTGACCCATCTGGAAGAATCAAACTGAACGCCAAAAGGAGATGGAGGGATGCTTTCCCCATCGAGGATTTGTGGATTGACAGGCAAAATCAGTACCATTTCAAAATTTAGAAACACATGGCAAACGCCTCTATGAAAATCCTCTGGAAACTGCAGCTCGTCGGGGTCTGCACCGGGGGGACCTGAAATGTAAAATACCAAGTTCAAACATTTTTAGATAAATAGGCTTCAAATCATTAAGAAGATGAAGGTACATTATAAGAACCATTAACAAGACCCAATTTTTTTAAAAAAGAAAAAATCGTGCTAAGAAAAAGAGTTCACAATAGACACTTACCCAAAGACGATATCCAGACGGCTAAAAGACACATGAAAAGATGCTCAACATCACTCATCATCAGGGAAATACAAATCAAAACCACAGTGAGATGCCACCTTACACCTGTGAGGATGGGTAAAATGAACAACTCAGGCAACAACAGATGTTGGCCAGAATGCGGAAAGAGGGGAATCCTTTGGCACTGCTGGTGGGAATGCCAACTGGTGCGCCGCTCTGGAAGATAATATGGCGGTTCCTCAGAAAATTAAAAATAGAATGACCCAGCAATAGCAGTACTAGGAATTTATCCAAAGGATATAAAAATGCTGATTTGAAGGGACACATGCACCCCAATGTTAATAGCACTGCCAACAATAGCCAAATTATGGAAAAAGCCCAAATAGCTATTGACTGATGAGTAGATAAAGATGTGGTTTATATATACAATGGAATACTACTCAGCAATAAAAAAGAATGGAATCTTGCCACTTGAAACAATGTGAATGGAACTAGAGTATATTATGTGAAGTCAGTTAGGGAAAGACAAATATATGATTTCACTAATGTGGAATGTAAGAAATAAAACATGAATATAGGGGAAGGGAAGGAAAAATACGATAACAGAGAGGGGGCAAACTGTAGAGACTCTTAAATACAGAGAATAAACTGAGGGGACGGGAGGTGGATTGGGGAATGGGCTAGAAGGGTGATGGGTACTAAGGAGGGCACTTGTTGGGATGAGTAAGTGATGTATGTAAGTGATCAATGACTGGTTCTACTCCTGAAACCAATACTACATTGTGTTAACTAAGTTGAGTTTAAAAGGAAGATTCTCTCCCTCTGCCCCTCTCCCACTTGTGTTTTCTCTCTCTCTCTCTCTCAAAAACAAACAAGCAAACAATATTTTAAAGAGATACATGAACCCCAATGTTTATAGCAGCATTATTTGCAATAGCCAAGGTATGGAAGCAGTCTAAGTGTCCACTGAGTGATGAATGGATCAAGAAGATGTGTGTACACATGCAATGGAATATTACACAGCCATAGAAAAGAATGAAGTGTTGCCTTTTGTAAGGACATGGATGGAGCTAGAGAGTATAATGCTAACTGAAATAATCAGTCAGAGAAAGACAAATACCATATGATTTCATTCATATGTGGAACTTAAGAAAGAAATCAAACAAGCAAAGAAAAAGAAAGAGGGAGAGAGAAACCAAGAAACAGACTCTTAACTAAAGAGAACAAACAGATGGTTATGAGAGGGGAGGGGGGAGGGAGAGGGGGGTATTAGGTGATGGGGATTAAGGAGCGCATTTGTCACGATGAGCACCGGGTGAGGTATGGAAGAGCTGAGTTATGATTCTGTACTCCTGAAACTAAAGCAACACCGTGTGTTAACGATGCTGGAATAAATAAATCAAAACAAATTTGATGGTTGTCCTGGTTTAAAATGTAGATCTTCAATGAATCAGAAATTATGTGCAACTAATATTATACCTCTTCATATGTCAGAACCTTACAACTGTGTGTTCCAAATTCTTCCCTCATCTTTGCAATGTTGTTGCCCAACAGTTGAATTTTACATAACTATGAACAGACTATAAAGCATTACAATATTTCATTTTACACAGTTAGTTATCACTTAGAGCAATTTAAAAGAATAAAATGAGCTTTAAGTTACTTTTATTTATTACATTTTTTATACTCCTTTTTAAAAATCATTTTGTAGATTCAAGTTTCAGTCTGTTATTATATTCCTTTTGCCTTGAAGAGAATGCTTTCACATCTTTTTTTTAAAGATTTTATTTTTAAGTAATCTCTATACCCTTTTGGGTTTAAACTCATGACCTTGTGATCAAGAGTCACATGCTCTACCAACTGAACCAGACAGGTGCCCCGATTTTAACACTTCTTATAGAATAAGTCTGCTGACAGTGAATCCTTTCAGTCTTCATCTGTCTGAGAAAGACTTTATTTATTTTATATTCTGAGTATTTTATATTTCAAAGTATTAAATGCTGAATGACAGATTTTCTTTTCTTTCAGAACTTTCAATTTGTCAGTTTGTTCAGTTCAATTTGTAAGTTTTTATTTGCATGGAGTCTGATAAGAATTCTACTAAAATTCTTACCTTCGTTCATCTTTATTAAATGCCTATTTTTTTAAATCTGGCTCACCTCATGATTTTTTTTGTCTTTTGTTTTTCAACAGAGTAAAATACATCTCTGTTTTGTGCTTGTTTGGTTTTGGTTTTAGTACATGTTTTGCTTAAAGTTTTTGAATTTCATTGATCTGGGGCTGGGGATTTGCAAGTCATTCAGAAAATTCTGTTATTATTTCAAAGAATTTTGTTATGCACTGTTTCCTCTTCCCCATCTAGGCCTCAACTTGTTGACATATTTTTAAAATTTCTTTTTAACTACTAATTTTATTTTGAGAGAGATGGAGAGAGAGTAAGTGGGGGAGGGACAGAGAGAGAAAGAATCCCAAGCAGGCTCTGTGCTGTCAACGTGGAGCCCGGCACAGGGCTCCATCTCACAAACAGTGAGATCATGACCTGAGCCAAAGTCGGACCCTTGGCCGACTAAGCCACCCAGGCGCCCCTTTCATGAGTATTTTTAATTGGTGCTTGAGACCTGAAGCGGGGTGGATGGAGTTCTCTGATGTTCTAAGCCTCAGTCTTAGAGGTGCTTGTGTTCCTGGGGCTCAGCACACAGCCTGCATGCGTGGGCCTCCTTCTGTTGTATTCCTGCCCCCACCCCAGAGCAGAGGCCGTCATTCTGCCCCCTGCCTCCAGTTGCAGGACAGTTTTGCTGTCTGCCCCACCCTCCACACACCAAGACTTATTTCAGGGGGGAAGAGGGGAGTGAGATCCAGGAGGAGCCTCATCCCTCTGTCAAGGCAGCTTTCTGGGGACTCCTCAGTCTCTCCCCTAGCATCTGGTAGGGGTGCGATAAAAAGCTTCCGGCCCCAATTATCTGCTTCTCTCAGGGGCTGTCTGCACTTGGCATTCACCAATTTATGGAGAATTCTAGCAGAATTCTTCTCCCCCTGCATCTGCCTCATATCAGCGAATACCAGAGTCTCATCTCTTACCCTGGGCACTCGACTCTCTGCAAATTATTTGGCTGCTCTGTGACCTTCACTCTCTGATGGGTACAACTCAATGTGAAGTTTACGTTGTAAAAATATGAGTGAAATTTTTTTCCCACCTTTTAACATCTTCAAGTAGGAATCAGAACTCTTAAATTTTTAGTTTTGTAGTTACAGTTGGATCTTTATTCCATCTAGAATTTGTTTTTGTCATTATTGTGTGAGATAGAGATCTAATTTTATTGTTTTTCTCTCTATGGCTAATTTTCAAACAGTCATTTAAATTCAAGCTAGTTAGTATACTGTGTAGTATTGGTTTCAGGAATAGAAACCAGTGATTCATCTCTTACATGTAACACCAGCGCTCAGCCCAACACGTGCCCTCCTCAATGCCCATCCCCCATCAAACCCATCCCCCACCCACCTCCCCTCCAGTGGCCTTCAGTTTGTTCTCTGCATCTAAGAGTCTCTTATGGTTTACCTCCCTCTCTTATCTTTTATCTTATCTCTGCTATCTTATTTTTCCCTACCTTCCCATATGTGCATCTGTTTTATGTCTTAAATTCCACATATGAGTGAAATCATATATTTGTTTTGCTCTGACTTATTTTTCTTAGCATGACACATTATAGTTCCATTCATGTTGTTGCAAGTGGCAAGATTTCATTCTTTTTGAGCCCTGAGTAATATTCCATTACAGATGTACACTACATCTTCTTTATCTACTCATCAGTCAATGGACATTTGGATTCTCTCCATAATTGGATACTATTGATAGCACTGCTATAAACATTGGGGTGCATATGCCCCTCTGAATCAGCATTGTTGTATTCTTTGGATAAATACCTTGTAGTGCAATTGCTGGGTCATAGGGTAGTTCTATTTTTAACTTTTTAAGGGAAACTCCATCCTGTTTTTCAGAGTGGCTGCACCAGTTTGCATTCCCACCAGCAGTGCAAAATGGTTCCCCTTTCCTTTAATCCTCTCCAATGTCTGTTATTTCCAGAGTTTTTTTTTTAAAGAGGTTTATATAATAATTCAGCAATAGAAATAAAAATGGAATCAAACCGGAAGAACTGCTCAAATAACCCAGGAGAAGACAGGAAAAGATGAATAAAGACATAAAGAAAAAAATGAACTGAGTAGAAAACCCCTAACAACATGGTGTGTTTAAATCCAAAATAACAATCCTTACATTGATGGGCATGGCCTAAACACATGCAGTGAAAATACACGAAGTGAGATTGGATAAAAATAAGACTCACCTATGTGCTGTATACAAGAAACTCACTATAAATATAAAGACACAGAAAAGGTAACAGTATGAGGGAAAATGTGCCTTACAAATAGAAGGCTGGAGTGGCTATATTTAGTTCATACAAAGTTGGTTTTCAAACAAAGAGTATTACCAGAGTTAAAGAGAGACATGACACAATGGTAAAGGGATCAATCCCCTAAGAAGACAATGACAATAATAAATGTGTGTGCACTTAGCAAAAGGATTTCAAAATATATGAAAAAAAAAAACTGATAGAATTGGAGAAATAGACAGATCTCTAATTAGAGCTGTGGTCTTTGATACTCCCCTTCTGCCTTGAAGAGAAAAAATTGGCAATAAATCAGGGAAGATAGAGGAGATCCAAATGAACAACTTCTCTAAATTGACATTTCGTCAGACAACAGCAGAAGAAATTTTATGTCTTTAAGTACACATGGAATATTTATCAATATAGTCACACTCTGAGCGATAAGTAAGCTTTAACAAATTTAAAAGAACAAAAAGCACAAAAAGTATTTTCTTAAGTAAAAAAAATTAGAAATCAATAACAGAAACCTATCTGGAGAATCTTTAAATATTTGGAAATCAAAATGTATGCCTCATAGCAACCTATGAGTCAAAGAGAAGTGCATAGTAAAAATATTTCAAACATAATAAAAATGATGAAAACACCATATCTCAAAATTTGTAGGATGCAGCTAAAGCAGGGCTTATAGGGAGATTTATAGTAAAAACTACTCATATTAGAAAAGAATGAAGGTCCCAGATCTTAAGCTTCCACCTTAAGAAACTATGAAAAAAAGAAGAGAAAATCAAATATTTCACACCAGTTAGCACTTTGGTTTCTGACCAGATTGGTGAGCATTCTTGAAACAAACAAATCAAATCAAAAGAAGTTCTCTAAAAACAAAACTGACCATGGTTCTTCAAGAGTCTCAAGCTCATATTGTTAAATCAATACATTGTACATCTAAAACTAATATAATATTGTATGCTAATTATACTTGAAAAAAGTATCAAGTTGATGAAAGACAAGATTATACAAGACTTGTGTATTTAATCACAAGTACTATCATATATACAGTCATATATATGTTCATATATAATATATATTACTCCTAGAATATATTATAAAAATATGTGGAGATGATATATCTCAACCTCCAGATTGAAATACACATGGAATGGAAAGACAGGATTATTAACGAATCTTTATCATTTTATTTCTTCTAGGAAAACGCATAGGGCTCCTCCACTAACTTTCTGAACTTTAAGACCTATAAAATTTGAGTGCTTGGGTCTGTAGGTGACTTTTATGTTTCATCCATGAAACATTTCACAATTTACTTTTTTTTTTTTTTGAGACAGAGAGAGAGACAGATCATGAGCAGGGAGGGATAGAGAGAGAGGAACACACAGAATCAGAAGCAGGCTCCAGACTCTAAGCTGCCAGCAAAGCCCAACGTGGGGCTTGAACTCTCGAACTGTGAGATCATGACCTGAGCTGACATCGGATGTTCAATCAACTGAGCCACCTAGGCGCCCCCAAACATTTCACAATTTGAAAAGAAAAGTCAAAGATCACCTGCAACAGTTTGGTGGGCTGTGCGGACAGAAGATGCACTGGAGGGGTGTGGCCACTCAGACCGTGACTTCCGGAACCGGGTGCTCTGGCTACTTTTGTTTTGCAGCAGTTTGGAAAGTGTACCAATTCCGGTTGTTAAAATTAGGTGTACTTTTTTTTTTTTTTTAGTCTCTGTTTTGTGCAAGTGAACGCCAGCATGTGAATGGAAAGGAAATGTCTGGTCCTAGCCAAATAAAGAGCGCGAACTCAAATCCAAGAGTTAAAAAAGATCCTTCCTAATTGAATTACCCTACTTTTCAGATAAAGGCCAGGGCCAGTTCCCTTGTGGGAAGCCAACAGTGAAGAGATGGTGGCTCTGTCCCCCTGTGCGGGTCTTCCCACTACTCCAGACCCGTGTGTGTTCAGATGGCCAATTACAGTGGAGGGGACATGGCCAGACAGTGTCCTTCCCAGTGACACATTAGAGTGTCCGTAAGCTTACAACACGTGCAAGCAAGACAGCAAATGACACCCCAGGACATCGCTTGTCATTTCCCCGAGAAGACAGCACTTATACAAGAATGCCACTTGTCAATATTTTAATATGAACTTATCCCTCTGATATCTGCAGTTCCACTGAAATATTTTAAATGCTTTTTTGTACCGACTCCTACAGTCATGTTAAAAATTCCAGCATTATAACTCGTTGAACTACCAGCTGAGCTCTATTTATATAGAAATTCTATAAAAAGAGGAAACAATGACACCCAGTCTTAGTAGCATGTGCAGCTGTAAAATAGAAGCCAGGATGCACTCATGGTCGTGAAGCTCGTTCCCACAGAATTTCCTACTTCAGTGAGCTCGCTCCTAATTGCTCATCGGTGGTCCTGCCACAACCAGAGCCCACTCCCGGCCAAGGGGTACTTTGTTCTCTTTTGCATCCTGGGCACACTTGCTGTCACTTGACATCTGCTGCCATCCAAGAGAATGAACAAAGTGACTTCCTCCAATGGGTTTCAGTGTATTTTAGAGCACATTATGTCACAATCCCTCTCACTGTCCAACTCAACGTGAATCAGGTTATAGATCTTCTTCCATATGATGAAGGACGAGTTTTGTCATTAGATTCCAAGGATGCCTTTCTGATACATTGTCTCTTGGCCACTAACTGAGTGCTCGCCATGTGCTCAAGATCTGCCAGGTGCAGAAGACGTACAGACATGACAAGCCCTGCCTGTGAGAGCCCTCAGCCCACGAGAGAGCACAGACAAGCCAGCCACGGGGTTTCAGTGGCAGGGAGAGAAGAGGGGCCATCGGAACAGGAGGGAAGGTTTCTACCTCAGTTAGCAGGCATGGGAGGCCATCTGGAATAGGTCTCTGAGGCCGTGGAGTAAACAAGATATGGCAAGGAAGGGGCACAAAACCAATTCAGGCTGAAGAAATGGACAACGCATGGAAGGATAAGTCAGAATGTGTGCTCACAGCTCCTTAGGACCAGATGGTGGATCTGGGCTGCAGAAGGGACCTGCGTGAGGGCACACAGGCAGCGGGACATCCTGCAGGAGACACGGGTCATCACGTTAGAGAGGGGTGGAGTCCTAGTTGCAGCGGTGGTGCTGCCAGAGAGAGATTTGTCTTTTACAGTCATCTGCCTTGATCTCTTTGCGTTTGTCAGCCTTACATTGCAATGCCATGCTCCTCTCCCTCTGATCCGTCATGCACTAAGTATGGGGAACAGCAACGAACATACTTCACTCATTCGTGGAACACACTTCACTGATTCGTGGGCTCCAGAGCTGACACTCACTTGGGGTCTTTCGAAGACGCTATGGCATTCACATAGTCAAGGCGTCTTGCTTTGGTCCTTTCTTGTGGGCGTCACAACTTGAAAGGTCCATTGCTGTACTAGCATCACTTAATCTTGCAGAGATTTTAATTGAAGAGAGAATATTTAAGTCCTTAAAAAGAGGGATTCTTTCCAAAGAGCTTTAGATACCGCTTCCTTCTGAACAAAGATGAACAAATTAAAAACAATAAACTGGTAGGCTTTACAGATAGATTCAAGAGTTGACCAGTTAAAAGAAAAAAAGGAAAACCGCAATGTCCTAACATATCTGATTAGACCATGAAACACATCCACACATAAGCTTAGGAATGAAGCAGGGCACAGGGGATATTATATGTTTAAGCAAATCATGTGGTCACTGCTGGTGACGTCTCCAGCACCTAACCCACCTCACTCTGCCGCTGCCTGGGGCCACCCACCTGGCTGAAGCTTGCTCCCAATTGAACTAAATCAGTAGGCACAGTCCCATCCTCATGCAAATAAAATAAGTGGAAAGAAGTTTGGAGTATTTTTGGATGAGTTAGAGGAAGGGGAACATGAGTCTTGACACTAGTGCTGCGATTTAGGTCTGTGAGTCTCCTTCCCAACACTCAGTGTTATCAAATTACTATAACAACTATCCATGAATATATGATGGGTCTTTCAGTGATGTTATGGGCTGAATTGTGTCCCACCCCAAAGTCATATATTGGCATCCTAACCCTCAATCTGACTGTATTTGGAGATAAGGTCTTTAAAGAGATCATTCTGGTTAAATGAGGTCATAAAGGTGGACTCTCAATCTAGTAGGACTCATATCCTTATAATAAGGGAAAGAGGTACCAGGGATGCTCACATCCAGAGAAAAGACATAGTGAGAAAGTGACCATCTGCAAGCCAAGGAGAGAGGACTCTGGAGAAATTGACCCTTCTGGAAACCTGAGTCTACACTTCTGGCCTGCAGACTATGAGACATAAATTTCCATCTGCAGTTTGTTGTGCTAACAGTCCAAGCAGGCCAATATCTGTGCTACATTCCAAACACCAGAAGCTTAGGGTAAAAGGATGACATATGGGATGATTCCTCCTCCTCCTTTCCCAGGTTGAGACTAAAAAGAGGGAGGGCAGACAGGGCAGTGGTGTTCTCCTGGGCTCTCTGCTTCTCTGGGAAACCCAGATTGGCACTGAGGCCATCTTTATGTCAGCATCTGCCTGCTTGCTCTCCTGTGGCATGATGTGATTTGTTTCCAGAGACTCTACAAGAGGCCCTGCCGCACATTTCCCTGATGTGGGACATTGTACTTGACTTTCCTTCTTCCAGTGACCCCCTAGTTCTGGTTCTACTAGCATCCTACAAATGATCCTCTTGCTGAAGTACTGGAAAGAGAGTCTATGCCAGTCCATTTCCCACCTTGACCCAATAGAAACCCAAACATGCCTGGGTCTGCAAAGAGTGGGAGTGCAGCCTGGTCCACCACCAAGGAACTTCAGATCAAGAGGAGAAGAAACATCAGCCTTCCCTTCCTTGACCCACTCCCAATCTTTAATAAGTACCTCTGCTGATACCCCTGTTACCAGCTTTGAAGAGGCATTGCTCTGGGATAAGATCATAGAGCCTACCCTGCTCCACTAGCCCCATGAGCCTTGTTTGACTCAGGGATTCTCACTGTCTTCTCCCCATCACATCGCCTCCTCCACAGGATAAGACAACAGTCCTGGGTGATAGGGATGGCTCTACATCTTCCTGACAAGGTTTCACAGGATTGTGTGGTTCCTTTCCATTGTGACCGCTTACCTTATGTCTTATATTTTCTGATGAAAAGAAATCAGTGGACCCAGGTTGAAAATTTTAGTTTGGAAAAATAATACCAAAGTCTATCCGAAATGTGTTTTTCTACATGCAGGATATCCAAAGTGAATATCCTATTGGGAAGTGAAAAGGGGAACAGGTTGAAAATATATACTCTTAATAAATGAGCTCATGGAAATTTTATGATAAATGCAATTGTTAGAGAAAGAATGAAAAGAAAGAGGAGAATACAAGGCCAAAATGACTTTGTTGGGTGATCACAATGCAGAGTGATGCCAGAGGTGCTGGTGGAGGGGCTCTGAGTAGCAGTGAGAGGGGTAGGAATTGTGTGGTGTTGTAGAGAAGAAGGGTAAAGGTGGGGCTCCCTGGAAATAAGGAGAAAGCCTTTGGAGTCAGGAAGAAAGCCTGACAAAGGCTAGATGATAAGATGGTGATGATGAGATGGTGATAATGATGATGATAAAAATGATGATGGTGATGATGGTGATAACGATAATGGTGATGGTGATAACGATGATGATAATGATGGTGGTGATGACAGTGATGATGATGGTGATGGTGATAATGGTGATGGTGGTGATGATGATGGTGATGGTGAGGATCATAACGGTGATGATGATGGTGATGAAGATGGCGGTGGGTAGTCATGAAGGCAATAGTGAGGATGATGGTAAGCATAATGATGATGGTGAGGATGAGGATGTTGATAACAGCAGAGGTAACATTTCAAGAGTAGATTCTCTGAGTCAAAGTGTGAGTTTGATGTTTCTTGACCACTTGATCCTCATGAGCATTCTGTGAGGTAAGTACTGTTTTCTCATCCATTATACAGACAAGAAGTGTGACATGAGCTCCACACCCAGATTGTACAGGTGCTGCTTTATGGAGAACTTTTATCTTTTCTGAACTCAGTCATCTTCAGCGGTAACTTGGGATCATCCTCACAGTGTGTCTATAGCCCCTCCCCACCACCCACTGAGTCAATCAAGGCTTTAAAGCCATTAAATAAAGAAAGAGAAAAGTAATCTGTTATCCCCAAAGTACTAATGGACACAGGCTCCTAGATGTGGTCTATTTTTGAAGCTGAGACTACCACGAACAGCACAGTTAGAAATAGCCTTTGCTTCCAGAAAAGTATCACCTTTATCTTACCAACTCAAGCATTCTTTACCTTTACAGCTGCAGGAGAAATAATAGCAACAAACCAGGGCTTGTCAGGTGCTCAGCCTGGGAGTGTGAGTAACTTGAAGTCACACAGCTCATCTCTGGTGGGGCAGGATTTGAACACAGAGACTCTAGGACCAAAGTGGATAAGAGCTTTATGGTACAGCTACATCTCATGACAGCCAATTTCTGTATCCCAACAGAAGTCATCAAAGTGACAGAGAGGCTTGAAACAGGCTTTAGTAGACCCAGTGAATGTCTTAGTTTCTTCTCACTCAAATTCACATCAGTGGTTTTCTCGGAAGAAATACTCATGTGCAAAAACACATGGAAGGAGTGAGGTCTCTAACATTTTGGGGAGGACAGTGTAGAGGGCGTTATTGAGGTGTCATTGCGGCCAGATGAAATCATAGATCAGAGAGGATGGTGTGAAGAAACGATCAAAACATAAGAGTATTTGATAGTAGAAGATAAATGGTCCTAGAATTGTAAGAATGGCAAGTTTCTTAAGAAGCTGCTTTACCGAGTTATAATTTATATACAAAAACTGCACATATTTATACATTTTAATATATACAATTTGTTGAGTTTGGGCAAATGCATACAGCTGTGATATCATTGCCATGACCAAGGTCATAAACATGAATTGTCTCCAGAAGTTTCTTTTGTGTCCTTTGTGATGTGTGTGTGTGTGTGTGTGTGTGCACGTGTGCACACTAAGAATAGTTCACATGGGAACTACCTTGGTAGATATTTTTAAGTGTACCATAAAAGTATTGTTAACTATAGGCATTGTATTGTTCAGTCAATATCTAGAATTTTAAGCCAGTTAATTAACTTGAATTATGAGCTAGGAAAGTGGGTCTGTGTATATTCAGTGTCACTGCTATGGGTAATTGAAGTGTGTTGATGCTGGCATAAAATTGGGAGACATCTGTCCCTTAGAACAAGTCATTAGGTAACTTCCCTACTATTTCTGCCAAAGGAAAAAAGTAATAAATTTGTGCCATTCTGAGGCACTAAGCATGTGCTTGTACAGCAATGGAAGATGGATGCATTGGTGAGCTGAACAATGGTTTTTTTACTGCACCTCATTTCAGTGTCTGCTCTTAACGAACTCTTCTGGATTTGGGTCTTGGTATGTCTCCCTTATCCCTGGAGTGAATTTAACAAAAATTCATTAGCCTGCAAATATGGAAAGGGTCTTGGTCTCCTCAGTCATGTGGCCAGAGACCCCTTTCATAGGCTCACTAGCCCATAGCACAGATTTACTTCCCATGGGCCTCCTGTTCTGTGGATGGGCCTCAAATGGAAAGTCAGGTGGCAATCTCTTCATTCTGGCTGGATAATGAGTGGAGTTGGATTACAAATTCTTTGAAGCCAATATGATTCTAAGTCTTAGAATAGAATAATCCACTCCATTTGATGGCAGACATGATGACTTACTTGCTTCATGCCTTGGGCCTTACAGTACCTAGACTAGAGTAAGAGCCAAACAAAGCTTTAAAACATTTTTTTAATGCCTATTTATTTTTGAGAGCAGGAGAGACAGAGCATGAGTCAGAGAGGGATAGAGAGAGAGGGAGACACAGAATCTGAAGCAGGCTCCAGGCTCTGAGCTGTCAGCACAGAGCCCAAAATGGGGCTCGAACTCACAGACTGAGAGATCATGACTTCAGCCGAAGGCAGAAGCCCAACCAACTGAGCCCCCCCAGGGCCCCCCCAAATAAAGCTTTTTGAATGATTTGAATGAATCTGTTTAATGAGCTGTGGACAAGCTAAGCCTTCTGGGGACTAAGCTTGCCTGCTGCTTTCATAATCTAACGTTTATTTTCATACTTCCAACAATTACATGATTTCCTCAGATAATATGTGAAGCCTTTCTTGACATTTCCCCTGTCTGCTAACATTATAAAAGTTCTTGCTTATCTTACTAAGTTCAGTATACAATGTTGGAATGATTTGTTTATAAGCCACGACTACGAATCTTGGAGGAAGTGTTCTAGATCCTTTTCATCTTTGTTTTTCCAACAAATACCTGAATTTCCATTCTAGAGCAGTCCTCAAGAAATATTTTAATATGGGATCAAGTCTCTCTCTTTATGGCACTGCATTGATCTTTATTATAACTACACAAAAATCATCATTAAATAAGTCACATGATTTCTTAAAATTAAAAAAAAAATTTTTAATGTTTAGTTCTTAGAGGCAGAGAGAGAAAAGCATAAGCAGAGAAAAGGCAGAGAGAGAAGGAGACAGAGAATCCAAAGCAGGCTCCAGGCTCTGAGCTGTCAGCACAGAGCTTGATGTGGGGCTCAAACCCACAAACCATGAGATCATACCTAAGCTGAAGTCGGCCACTTAACTGACCAAGTCACCCAGACACCCCTAAAATTTTTATGTCCAAGTGTAGCTGCTAAAAATTGGAGGTGCCAAGTGACAATGAATGCAAGAAACATGGTCAGTTCACCCGTAGCTGGGAGAGCCTTTTGAGACAATGATACTGTCCAGAAGGATTATGTAAAAATCCCCGCTACAGATCTGATATTGGTGTGGAGGAAGGAGCTCACTCATGAAGCCTGAACCCTAATGTGGCTTCTTCAAAGAACTTCAAAGAACTGTGTGCCCCTGTGAGACTCACACTCGTCCAGAACGTCAGTTTTCTCAAGTGCAAACTAAAAAGGTGGAAGTCAGTATTGTTGGGACCCCTTGACTCTCAAGATTCTAGGACTATGATATTAAACCCTTCTTATTAAGAGTTTTAAACATTCTGTAAAGCTAGTGACACATACTGAATTTGGTTAGTTATTGAAATAGTGGCTTAGCTGCTGAAGTTTTTCAAAACTTTATTTTTACGGAGTATATCTTGTAGTAAAACCCAGGAAAATGACAAACTTTGGATCCTTTGTTCCTGGAACACAGTTTGAACACGATGTATCTTTCGAAAGTGATGGTGCATCTAGCAGACCACAGGATTTGAATTGTCTCAAAACCTCCCTGCAGATTTGTAACCTGATAATGACATCCGTACTCAGCAGAACCCTGTCCAGGAAGGTGGCTGGACTGCAGGAAGCGTGAAAACACACCGTGTCCCCTCAAAGACAACAGTAGGCTGCTGCACCTTAATAATGATGAAAATGTCAAGTTGAATGTCTCCTATGTGTAGCAGAAAAAGAATCAATAAGCATTTTGGTTGGTGTTTATAAAATACACATGCTTTGAACGTGTTTGGGAAATTTTAAGGAAAATTAAAATCTTATCCTTCTAAAAGACGTGTAGAAATGTACAGTGTTACAGTGGTTTGGATAGTGTCTTCTCCAGAATTCATGCCCACCTGGGACCTCAGGGTATGATCTTATTTGGAAATGAGGACTTTGAAGATTTATTCATGAAATTAAGATTAGGTTGTGCTCCATTCATTTGGGTCCCAAATCTAGTGGCCGGTATCCTAAAAAGATGGGGAGGAGGACAGACAGATACAGGGAAGGTCAGTAGAGGCGGAGACAGAGATGGATCAGAGTGATGCAGCCACAGGCCAGGGAATGCCGGAAGCTCAAAGAGCAAGAAGGGATTCCTCCCTGGAGTCTTCCGGGAAAGCGTGGCTCTGCTAGGACCTTGCCTTTGGACTTACAGCATCCACACCATGAGAGAGCCAGCTGGTGTTGTTTCAAGCCACCAAGAGTGTGGCAGTTTGTCACAGCAGCCCCAGAACCTAATCTGAACATGGAAATAGAAACTGGGGAAGGGAGGTTACCTACCCTGGAGTCCTCCCCTGACTGTGTGCTTTACATAGTTTATCTCACTGAATTCTTACAGTCACCCAGGAGGGTACTATGATCACTTCCATTGCACAAAATGAGTAACTGAGTTCCAGAGAAGTTGAGAGATTTGGTCCTGATCATACAGCTAGTAAGCGGCGGAGGAGGTTTGAAATCAGACCAAGACAAAGCTCCTGTTTATCCTACGATTGCCATGAAGGGGAGCAGGGGTGATACCTAAAGGCAAGGAGAGCGGGGTGAGGCAATTCAGCTTTCCCAAGAGGGAAAAATGGGAGGATGTGAGCATCTCTCGAGGGAGGAGGAGGCGGTGGACACGGCGGTCATTCCAGGCTGGAGGACCAGGGTCGAAAGCTTGTTGCCTGAGACACAGGAGTTGTAGGGACTCTGCGGCGGCAGCCAGGGTCCCAAACGTGATCTCTGTGGGGCGGGCAATGGGTGCGAGGCAGGTGAACGTAGAAAACGGACCCGTATGCTGACAGGTTAGCAGAGGCTGAGGAGCTCTGTGGGTGGGGAAAGGCTCCTAATTAGATCTGCAAGTGCGTCCTGGGGTCAGGGCTCCGGGGACCCAACACTGCGGGAACACAGGTTGAAAACAACTGCCTCTCAACTTCGTAGTGCGACACCAAGAACTAGCCACACAGACACACAACACCTCGTTTACTACCACCCTCCCCATCAAGCAGAAATATTCTAGGGGTGCTGCTTCGCCCTCTGATTTCAAATGGCCCCGTTCTGTGACTCCATCGTGTGTTTTCTGGGTTTGCTGGCAATCAATGCCCATGTGTCAGGATTATTATGTGCATGGTCCTGAGCTGCTTTTTGCAATGCATGGCTCACGTTATACCACAGATAGCTACTCAAAGACTTGCACATCTAAATATGGAACAACGTTCCCCTGTGATCACCTAACGCAATCGGAGTACTCGAAAACTAGAATTAAATATGATTATCTTTCCAAATTATAAACCTGGGTCTTATTGTTGAAAATGAGGGGGTGGGGGGAGTCTGGGTGGCTCAGTATATGAAGCATCTGACTTTGACCCAGGTCATGATCTCACGGATCTTGGGTTTGAGCCCCACGTCGGGGTCTGTGCTGACGGCTCAGAGCCTGGAGCCTGCTTCGGTTTCTGCGTCTCCTTCTTTCTCTGCCCTCCCCCCACTCACACTATGTCTCTGTCTCTCAAAAATAAGCAAATGTTAACATTTTTTTAATTAAAGAAAAGGAAAGGGAATATTGTGGTCTTGGGTGTGTTTAGCATGTGTTAGCGGACCTGCTGAGGGAAGCCATCCCTCTACCCCCACGGATCTGGTGGCCCCGAGGCTGCCTTTGTTCCTCAGTCCTTGGCATCTGTGTTTCATTTCTTGTGAATTCTGAACACCACAGATCAAGTTTCTGCATCTCTGCTGTTCCTGGCCTTGCGTGGCATTAATTAACCTTGCTCACTCAACCTCACTGAAAACATTCACTGAAGCTGGGCAGAGACAATGGTGACCCAGGCCTGTGTCCTGTAGAGGGACACATGCCCCCGTCATCAAAGGCCAAGTCATACTCTCCTATCATAACTCTAACTTCTACTAAAAATGGAAACTTTGTACATGATTGCCAGATGATCTCCCTATAAAATTGAGTACAGACTAAGTTACAAAATTTTGGAAAGTGGACGTGTTCACAACTTCTAAAATCAATGAAAGCTGGGTATGGATCCCTGGGGAAGGGTGGGGGGACTTGTCTTGAATGTTCAAGAAGAAAGGGTCAATAAAACATCCTTGGAAGTGGTGATGACTTCCCCAGCTCTGTCTGCTGGCGGAGCAGTCCGAGATTTCAACCACTTCACTCACTCCTTGTTAAATGTGCCCTCCCCCAACCCGAGTGGCAGATAATGGCCTTAATTATAGTACACTTAGGCTCCAAAGTGAAGAGAGAAGTGGGAGCCACAGCTTGGTTCCAGCTTCCTGGTCAAAGCCAATTCCGAGTGATTTATTTTGCTTCAGAAATGGCAGTTCTGTGCAGAGAGTGAAGATCAAATAACTTTGTGTTTGTCATGAAAAGGACACTGCGTCCCAGAAATCCCATCTGGAACAGGAGGCAGGGCAGGCTCCTGAGAGGTCTGCAGCCGTAGTCAGACCCCCTGAGGTCTGAGGGCCAGGGAGCAAGAGCCAATGCCATTGGCAGGACCCCCGCCTACAGGAACATGGCTCCTTAATAAGTAACTCAGATCTAAAAATAGGGCTGGACAGAGGAACCTGGTTTGGGCCGTTTTGTTTTTCATTCCCCTTTTCCCTCCCTACTGTCTTTCAGGCATTTACTCCTATAAGTCACGCTGTTTTGCCCTAAAAAACATGCTTCCTCTGCCCTCTGATGAGTAAAACGAGGGAGAGTGGGGCTCTGGGTATGTCCCGGGGGACCCCTCCCAGGGTCGAGGATCCGTGGCCCTGGGAGGTTGCACCTGCATCTGGGCAGGACGGGTGCACGTGAACCACCCCCCACCAGGGGCCCTGCAAAGAGATCAAGTCCGACCCTTGTCCTGGGCTGGCCCCTGCCTCTCCATCAGCTAGGCAGAGCGGATGCAGGGCCTGGGACTAGGCCGGAGACGGCCTCCCCGAGGCGGGCTGGCTGTGTGTGCACTGGGGAGCTGGGTGCAGAGGTCGGCGTTGGGTGGCTGTGGGACCCAACCCAATTTTCACATTGGGTTCTGATCCAGAGAGACCTGAGCCGAAATCTCTGTGTGGCCTGGGCGAACTGCACCACCTGCAGCTCCCGTGTCTCATCTACCTGGGAAGATGGATGCTTCCCGATGCCCCAGGCTGCCGTGAAGACCAAACATTAAAACATGCTGCTGGTGCCCCCGGCTGCGGGACAAAGACATGCATTTCCCCCGCTGCGTTTTGGGCCTGGCTTCTGCGCAGATCCTCATCTGAAGGTAAGACCTAGCTACGGACGAGATAAAAGGAAAGATTGGAATTCTCAGCGTTAATCCCCAAAGCTTATCTCAGTGGGGAGAGTTTCTGGTTAGCAAAGAACACTGAAGGCCAGAGGCCCTTCTCCCCTCTTTAGATCACATGATGTTTCCATTTATTTTCGTAAGTGGTTACTCAACCCAGTAATCACCAAAATTCAAATGACTATAACCACATGCCACCAAGGGTCACAGGTGCCTCTCACTTGGTTATGTCTGTATCCCAAATTGGAGCTTTGAGCTCCATTGGGACAAGGGCGTGCAGATCTATAACCACAAGGACTTCTGTACCTATTACAGGGGTTGAATCCTAAATGCTTTTGTTTAATTAAAGCCATGGAGCCAGGAATGTTGAACATGAATTTCTCCTGAGCAAACTGGTGATGGTGATATCTGCTTAGAACACAAACCCTGCCCCTCCCCAGCTCTCTCTCTCTCTCTCTCTCTCTCTCTCTCTCTCTCTCCCTCTCTCTCAAAGTAAATAAACTAAAAAAAAAAAACCATAAACCTTGATTGCTGTCTGTGACAGCATGGCATCTAACGTCAGCAGAAAACAAAACTATCTTGAGCAACAATATGTTATAAGACCTGCTTAATTATAATTGGTGCTTTTAAAGAATAAATAGTAAGCAGTGACTCTTTTCTGAGTCATCTCAGTCTTCCTTTCCATGAATTCCCAGCTGTGGACTTTCAGTTCCTGGGTGGCTCCCAGCACCATCCCCTCCCCCATGGCCATGCCATCCCCTCTCCTCTCCCCTGAAACCCCCCCTCAGATCATGGGCATGAGCGCTCCATAAAGCCTTCCAGTCCCAGACAATGACCTCCAAGCTCCCTTTCTCTTTGGTGCGGGTCTTCAGATCAAATAGAGGATTCCCAGTTAAGTTTGAATTTTAGACACACAACTTCAGATCATCATTAAAAATAAGTGTGTCCATACAACATATGGGGAGCAATCATACGAAACTATCATGCATTTTATTCTGAAATTCAAATTAACCTGTTTGCTGTATTCCTATTTGCTCACCCTGGTGATGCTACACTGGACCCCAGTTCTAACAGCTCTGATGGCCCTGGGGCCATCGGGCCTTTGGTTTGACCTTTTGTAGGGCCCACATTTCTACGTCCTCCTCCCAGGACTTGGATCCGATGGTTCCTCCTTGTCACGTCTTCCATACTTGCCTGCCAGAGCCTCAACACTGGCTAAATCCAGTTCTCCGCATACGTTGTGTCTGTGCTGAAGAGCTTGCTGTGGATTGAGAAAGACCACTCTTGCTTTTTAATTCATGACCATAAACTGGAAATAGAGCCTTGGCACTGCCCGAAAGTCACACTCTATTTCCTTTGCAAATTGTTTTCACCCTCCCAGAGACGTTGGCTCTGACCTCAATGCCAACTTCTCTGCTTCCTCTCAGCTGATGGCCCTGTTTCTTATCTCACTGAGAAAACACAAAGAAAGGAAAGATCTCCATCTCCCATAACTACATAAGATGAACTCCTTGAAGGGAACCTGTGTTTCTCTTTCTCTCCCACTTCTACCGTAGGGCCACCGTCTCCGTGCACCCTGGGTCCCCCCGGCTCCATGGACTCTGCCCCCCCGCCCCGCCCCGGCTCTGCTGACTTAAGAACACTGTCTTTGCTGTTAATCTGCTTTTCTCCCTCTTTGTCAAGTGTTTCCGTCTTTAACAGATCACTGTATCTGATTAGGCTCAGAAGCACAGAAAAAGAGCAATATGTGTAGCTAAATCCAACATTATTTTGGATTTTAAATCATTTAATGCAAGTTGATTCGTGTGTGTGTGTGTGTGTGTGTGTGTGTGTGTGTGTGTAGCTACTGGAGGAGGAAAGCACACACCTCCTGTATGTGTGTTATGGTATATCCTCCCATGTCCACATCTATGTTGGGGCTTCCCCGGAGGGCCAGAGCATGAAGAGGGTGGACAAGGACAGAAAGAGGAAAACCGAACTAGCTGGTCTATGTTCTGAGAAAGGAAGCCTGGCTTCACTCCTTATGAACCCAGATTTGTAAAACTAAGCACCACCTTCTATCAGCCACTTAAGGATAGTAAAATGTGGCCCAAATGTGCACATAAAGATCTAAAGAATGTCAAAGGGGATCCAGCGGTGCCTCAAAAGAACCATAGTTTCAAACTCCAGCTATTGTCCAGACAATAAACATGTCTGTGACATGTAAAACAATGTATTTTTGTGTGTCAGGAGTGTCAGGATGACGCTTTATAGGAAGGGTGTATTTTTGAAAGGGAAGAAGGAGCAGAGAGAGAGAGACAAATTGAAGCCCACTCCAGGCTCTGAGCTGTCAGCACAAAGCCCGACACGGGGCTCAAACCCATGAACCGCGAGATCATGACCCAAGCCAAAGTCGAATGCTTTCTGCCTGAGCCACCCAGGCATCCTTATAGGAACATTTTAAAGGGTGATACTTTTTGGCATTGTATAAAAAGAAACTGTTTTGAAATTTCTGGACTGATTATGTGACATTGAATCTCTCTACTGAATCTCAAGAGAGCAAACCTTCCTCTTGTGTTGATGCCAGGTTTTTAAATGCACAAAAAAGCATCTTGTTTCACCAAGTTTATTACAAATGATTGCACTGGCTATTAAAATTTGCACAATGTTTCCCAGTGATGCTTGGGGACATCGCAGAAATGTATATGTATGTATGTACATCACAGCCCACCCGTCACAGCTCTCTGACTTGCATGGTGGGGGTGGCTTTTACTCAACCAGACTAGATTCAAAGCCCATAAGTTTTGTGTTTTGATAGTAGTAAGAATTACCAACACTCATATTCCACATAAGACTGAGCAGCTTTGAGTAGATAATGAAAGAAAATGCAAAATGCTAATTGATTCATGATGTGGTTTCATCTTAGCTTGGGCAAACCATGCAGTATTTAATATATAGTAGCAGAATATTTACTATTGAAGCTTGAAAAGATGTGAGTTCTTT
>NC_043705.1:142948015-142967706 GCF_006229205.1 Suricata suricatta
TGTTACTTAACCTTCTAATTTCTGTATAAGTCTAATTACATGAAACAGAAGTTGGTGTTTTGATTTTTTACTTTGCTTTTCTGTTTTGAGTGTCATTGCAACTACTGTATTGTAAAGGATGGAAAATAATTGCACATGTTAAAGAAATATGAAACTTTATAAAGTAAAAAAAAAAAAAAAGACTGAGCAGCAAGATTAATAATATTATCAACCTTAGCTGGAGGTGGAAACTGACCAATGGTTTATGCTAAGCAAGCAGGAAATGCCAAAACAGTGAGTGTTTCAGGTGACAAGCAGTGTGGGTTGCATTATACTCTCAGAGATGAAGGATTCTGATCCTTCAAAGCCTCGGGCTGACCTGCCAGGCATCTGATTATCTTACCTCAGACTTTAAAATGGGTCAGCCAACAGAGTCTCAGCTAGTGATGGAACACGAGGAGAACTTTGATTTGCCTTTCAGAAAAATTGAGTACAGTGAAATTCCAAAACTTTGCCTGCAGAGAATCTGCCAGGATTTGGGGGAGGGGCGCACGTGTTCTGTGTAAGGCCCTTCAGTTGGGTCTTGGGATTGTGACGTTGGAACTCGAGTAAAACCCCGGAGCCACTTTCGGCTAACTGTGTGGCTCCTTGCTTTGGAGCTGGAAGGGAGTATTCTTCTCTGCACGGTGAGCTGGGCTCTCTGATGACGTGTCCTGCTCTGATCAGGAAAACAAGCCACGTTGTTCTGAGAAGGAAAGAGACTCTCACACAGCTTCACTCATTACAGGCTGTGTGACCTCGGGCAAGTCACGTCTGTGAGCCTCCATTTCCCCACCTTAAAACAGGACCCATCACAGTGCTGGCCACACACCAAGTTCATGAGGATCAAATAAAAACATGCTTGGAAAGCATTTGGCCCAGAACCTGGTGCCTAGCACATTCTCAATAAGTGGTTGCCTTATCTTTATTAGTTACCATTGTTCTTACCATATATCACTGCAGTGTCACTTTACCCTTTTCGTCCAGTTCAATTCAGCAACCCTTTATTGAAACCCTCTTCTGGGTCTTTTAGCAGATTAGCTTCTGTTTTGTTAGCAAGTGTCTACTTCCTGTCTACCTGTCTACTTTTTGCTTCAGTTCTAGCATTTGATTCATAGAGTCCCACAAACCCTCAGGTTAGTCAGAGTGTCCTCAGCTCACTGCCACAGTCTCTTAACATTTATTTCAGCAACGTTTATCCTTAGCAACACTCATCTCTAAAGATTCCAAATCTATAAAGCAACCACCAGTGCTCAAAAATTATGAAGTGCTTAAAGCTGAGAACAGTGGGACATTAAAAGAGGTCTCTTACTCAGTAACGAGCCACTGAAGTTCAACAGCATTAAAGGGATGTAATAAGAAATGGGAAAAGAACGTTCTTAAAAGTCTGAGTGTATGTATGGATTGGTAACAGCTGTGAGGGCAGTGTTTTGTGGTCTTAATGTATTTGAAAGGAAAAGGCCGGTGACCATCTGCACCCCCTTGCCCAGGCTCTATCTGAAATGTGTCTCTACTGATGAAGTCCCACTAGTCCCCGGTGCGGTATGTGTCTCCTTGTGTTTCGTATGGCTTCCTGGAAGAGGGCACATAACACCTCGGTATAAGAGGCGTGGGCTCTGGGGATATCTCAGGTGCCCATCTCATGCTCAGTTCCATCCTTGTGTCTCACTGATGGAAAAGCTATGCGAAAAACATCAGATGAATGCCAACTGAGGAACATTCTACAAAATACTGGACCAGCACAGTCAAGGTCATCAAGTCACGGAAGTCTAAGAAACTGTCATGACAGACAGGAGCCTAAGCAGACACGAGGACACGTATAATGTGGGGCCCTTGAGGCCATCCCAGGCAGAAAAGGCACATCAGGTGAAAACTAAGGAAATGCGAATAACGTATGGACTTTAGTTAACAAGAATGTATCAATATTGGGTCCATTAATTGTGACGTGTGTACCTCACTAAGGTAAGATGTTAAAGCTAGAGGAAATGCAGTGGAAGATATATGAGAATCCCCCCTCTACCCTCATAATTCTCTTGTAAACCTTAAGCTCTTCTGAAATAAAAAGTTTATTTTTCTTTTTTATTTGAAAATTTATTTTAACATGTATTTATTTTTGAGAGACAGAGCACAAGAAGGGGAGGAACAGAGAGAGAGGGAGACACAGAATCCAAAGCAGGCTCAGAGCAGCACAGAGCCCCACTCAGGACTCGAACCCACAAACCTTGAGATCATGACCTGAGCCGAAGTTGAATGCTTCACCAACTGAGCCACCCAGGTGCTCGTAAAGTTCATTTTTATAAAAGCTATGTGATTAAATGTGAACAAGTGGATTAGCTCGTGAAGTTAAAGAAAAACATGTTTACAAATATTTATGATCTCAAGCATACCCTAAGGCTTTAATGTGAAAGTTCTAACAGCATTTGTGGCCTGGGATACTGGAAAGAGTGAGCTTGTTTTCATGGTCGTATGTCTCTCTGAATCTTTATGCATTTGGTTGTCAAGCTGTAACAATAATTACTAATTCACAGGTTGTCTGTGAATATTGAATTCAACATTTGTGAACTGCCACATGGGATCTAACACAGTAAATCCATAGTATAAACTCTTGTCTTATTCCCCTTAACTTTCTTGTCCATACAGGGTTAGTCATGCTCTATGTTTTCCTTTAAGTACTCGATCAACTATTAAAATAATTTGAGCCATGCAAGCATGATTACCCTCTAAGAGAGAAATTCTACAATGTTCAATTTTTAACCAGCTGTGAATTATGTGTACACAAAGCCAGAAGCTCTAAAAATAAAATAAAATGAAGATGTAAAAGAATATGCTTTAGATGTGGTGTTGCCTTTTTTCCAAGTTTTGGAGGAAAAAAGATCGGTTAGAATTTGAAGGAACTACGTGTTTAAGAAAATAAGATACTCTCTAGAAATGAGTTAGTCTACCTTCATTGACCAGTGTTTTTTGTTTTTCTGCAGGAGGAAAAATAAGTAGAGAATGGAGAGAAACAAGCCTATTGATATCACCCATGGCTCTCTCTTAAGGGGCATGGATGATTCACATGGAGGTTTACACACTCACTCAAGCAACTAGCTTTTATGAACCCACTAGATTATATGACTTTCCATACTTGATGCTGGAGGTGGAGGGAAAGGGGAGCCTCAACTATGAGACTGCTCACAGACTGGTTGAATAGATTCCAGGGGTTCATACTTGACAGTTATCCAGGGTTAGGGGTCAAGAGAATGTCCCAGAGTATGCCATCCTGCTTAGTTTTGAAGGCAGTCCACCTACAAATGAGCATTTGGGAGGTGAATGTAAGCTAAATGCTCATCCATCAAACAGCCACAGCTGCACATTTCTCTAAAGACAGAAGTGTAGGTTGTAAAAGGAAAGTTGGTAAATGACGCAAAAGAGCCAGGCAGTGGCCGGGTCCTTTGCTCAGACTTGCTCAGCTCAGGAGTTAGGAGGTGGGTGATCTATCCAGGCTTCCACTGTAAACATAAATCTGTGACTGCAGCCTGGAGAATAACATGAAGTGGGCTGAGATCAGAAGCAGAGTTGAGGCAAGAAGTATTAAGAAATTAAATAAGGAAGTAGCTGAAAGAATGAAGAGTGAGTCAGGGGAGTTGGCATTGATGAGTTGGTGACCAAGTGAATGTGGAACATAGAGTCTTGAATAACTACCATATTTCTGGCTCAAGTCACTGAGACTATTATAGTGGACTCATTGCATGAGGAAAAGAGGAGGAGGAGCTGGCGTGGAGGAGGAGGATGGGGCGGATGGGGAAGATGAAGGTGATTGCTTCAAATAGGAAAATGCTGAGCTTGAAAAACCTTCAGTCTGTCCAAGATAAATGGAACATATCAAAAAGAAAGTAGTCATTCTCAACAAGAAAATGGTATTGATGGCAACCAACCCCATTGGGACAGGAGGAAACATATGATCAGCACTGATAATGAAAAACATAATTATTATGGATTTTTTCTTAAATAGAATAAAATTAATTTTAATATGATATTGGCCTTGAGAACTATCATAAAGTAGGTAGAGTAAGCATTGTTTAAGAAAAAGATAAGGGGGCGCCTGGGTGGCTCAGTTGGTTGAGCATCTGACTCTTGATTTTGGCTCAGGTCATGATCTCATGATTTGTGGGGTGGAGCCCGGTGTCAGGCTTGGGTAGGATTTAGTTTGCTCATAGAAAGCACATCAGGTTAGTGGAAAAAGAATCACCTTGTAGCTTTGGCCTGATGCTTTGTTGTGCCTTTGAAAATGCATGAGGCTGGTTTTCTGAATTTACTTCAAGAGTAAAGCTCCGATGCAGAAATCAGATTGAGAAGGACCAGAAGAGGACACATGAAGTGTCCTCCTGACCCTGTCCACCATGCAACATAGTTGAGTGACTGGCTTTCTTAGGGACACATGGACATTGATTACAAGCATGAGCAACACATCTTATGGTTTATTTTCAGGAAACACAAAACTGACAATATATCAACAAAATAAAATGCTGTGTTAACCCACCTGTAACTTTTATTCATGTATTTTGGAAAGACATTTATTTCTCTGTTGCTAATATATAATGCAATCCACTTGTATCCATTAAGATTTCTTTTGACTGTGCGTGATAAAACCCTCAAATTGGGGATGCCTGGGTTGCTCAGTCAGTTAAGCGTCCCAGTCAAGATTTCAGCTCAAGTCCTGATCTCACGGTTTGTAGGCTCAAGCCCCACGTCAGGTTCTGTGCTGATAGCTCTGTGCTTGGGATTCTCTCTCTGCCCCTCCTCCTCTGTCCCTCCAAATAAATACATAAAACTTAAAAACAAAAACAAAACAAAACATCAGCATTTTATTCCAGATGGGCTTATTTATTTCTGGTATAAAAGAACTCCGAGGTAAGCCTTCCATGGGGCCGGTACACCCCCTTGCTTGTCGGCCCACAGACTCCATCTTGGGCTTGCAGCCCTCCATCATGGCCTCCAGCACACCAGCCTTCCCACACACATCCCGGTCAGCAGGAAGGGGGCAGGTGTACCTGCCTGGACTTGGACAGGATATTCCCCTCCCACCCACTGCTCAAAACCTGGCCACATGGCCATACCTACCTGGCAGAGAAAGGGAGAAATGTAGTCTTTCTTCTAAGCAGCCATGCACCTGGGTACAAATGAAGGTCTTTGTTATCAGGGAGAAATGGGGAGAATTAGTACAAGTGGCAATGATACATCTCTACCACATATGCCCCTTAAAATTAGGGTGGTCAGGGGCACCTGGGGGGCTCAGTCAGTTAAGTGTCTGACTTTGGCTCAGTTGGTGATCTTACGGCTCATGTGTACAAGCCCCACGTCAGGCTCTGTGCTGACAACTCAGAGCCTGGAGCTGCTTCGGATTCTGTGTCTCCTTCTTTCTCTGCTCCTCCCCTGCCCATGCTCTTTCGGTCTGTCTCTCTCTCTCTTTCTCTCAAAAGTAAATGAACATAAAAAACAAATAAAATTAGGATGATCAGATTTGAGCAAGTATTAATTTATATATGTAAATATATATTATACATTATACAATATATTTATTATTGTATTACAATTAATAATCATTGATATAATTATTATTATAATAAACACAATTGTTTTATTATATTTATTATGTTATTATAATATATGTATACATTAATAAAATGTTATGAGTACTTTAATATTGTTGAAATGTGAATTCCTTAGGCAAGATTATATATATTTTTATGTATATATTTATGTATGTATATATATACATATATATATTTATTCCAACCAAATCTTACCTATGCAGCCTCTATCTTTACCAGGTGCTTTTATAGGCAATAAGAAAACAGCAATTCTTCAGTCTAAGAATTCATGGTGGGCAGTGTGGTAGGTGTAACAGAAACTTTGTTTTACCACTTTAGTTATACGTTGAGTCAATTATGTACATTAAACTACAATTCTGTGATCTATAGTAAAACAAGAAAAAGAATATTACCTATCTCCAAATGTTTTTTTTTCCAAATGCTGTTTAAAAGTGAATAAGAGGGGCACCTGGGTGGCTCAGTCTGTTAAGCATCCGACTTTGGCTCAGGTCATGATCTTGCGGTCCGTGGATTCGAACCCTGTGTCAGTCTCTGAGCTGTCAGCACAGAGCCTGGAAAGTCTGCTTCAGATTCTGTGTCGCCCTCTCTCTCTTCCCTTCCCTCACTCATGCTCTGTCTCTCTCTCCATCTCTCAAAAATAAATAAATGTTAAAAAATATTTTTAAAGTGAATAAGATCCCATACATACACATACTTTGTAATCTGTAAAACATTAATAAAAATGTCACGAGTACATTAACATTATTGTTGAAATGCGAATTCCTTGGGCAAGATTATTAAGCAGGCTAAGATATTTTATAGTTAGAGTGCACGTTATATTATCTTCCAGAGAAGAAATCATTCAAAATTTTTTATTTTGTAGTTGGTGTTTAGGTAAGCTCAGTTGACCTTTTCCCAAATCTTGACGATTAGCTGGTGAAACGAGATATGCCCAGGGAGGAGAAAACATGATGTACTTTGCTGCCTGGATAAGACAAACAGGAAACCCAACACCAACATAGAGTGTGGAGGCAATTAAACTTTGTAGAAGGTGTCAGTCCAATGTGCCACTGGGTGACTTAATAATCTCGATAACAAGTGGTATTTTGATAGCCATGAAACCTTTTATTTTTAACAGCAAAAGAGCTGACTTTGTTTTCACTGGAAACATTTCATATTTCTCCAGAACAGCCTATTTTTTAATTGGCTTTTCCAAGATCATCAGGTTGGGCTCGCCTTTAACACTTTTGGAGTGCTCGGGTCACTGCGATGGCTAAGTTAGAAATGATTTTGTTGGAGATGTGTGTTGTATCTTTATGATGCAGCTGACTCTTGCTACTTCCTGAAGGCTGGAATAAGAAAAGGAGGTGGAAGGTTGGTGGATGGGCAGCAGATAGAAGATCCCGGGGACAAGGACCAGGAGAAAAAGAGAATCTCTAACTACACAGAGTTGTTCATGTCTAGAAAGACAGGGATTCTGGCCATCTTTTGTAAGGCACAGTGTTGGTCTTTGTTGGTAGGTTCTTGGATGTTTTCTATTAAAAGCATGATACTCTTTCTTCATAAGACATGGATTAAAGTTCTACTTATCTAATCAAGAGATACTGATTTTTTTTTCCTTTGAAAAATTAAAAATTGGGTTGGGCTAGATGACTTTAGAAAATGCTTTACTGTTTATAGGTGACATCAAGAAGATCAGAGACCTAGAAAACCCAGGAATAACCCCTGGAAGATGGAAGGGTTGTAGGCTGTGGAGGAAGAGTCTAGAAATATCCCCTCTGAAAAGGTATGGCATGGCCTATATGGTTTACTGGCTATGCTTCATTTAAGATTCCAGAACTCCAGGAAAGGTGCCTCAGAGGGGAAGTTAGACCATGGGAGACAGGACGTGGGCACGCCCTACAGACGCCTACAATCATCTGAGAGCTCTAGAAGGGTGATTCCTCCAAACCGAGGGCTGGGATCCCTCAAAGGGTGTTGTTCTTTTCCCATAGGAACCCTGGCCGCTCTGGAGAACCCTGGTGGCTCCAGGACCAATGTGCCACCTCGTGCTGAGTGACCCTCTCAGGGAAGTTCCCCTGGAGCACAGCCCCCAGTCTCCCCAAACTGGGGCCCCACCTTTGGGGCCAGCGCTCCAGAAATACCCTGGCTGGGTGTGGAAGAAGAGTCCACATTGTCGAGTTTGGCCCTGGAGAACAGCTCCAGAGAGCTAAGTCTTCCTCTCACTGCATGATCAGATCAGATTTCTCCATTCCGCAGAGCTGGTTTCTGATTTTATCCTCCTGAGATTAAAATGTTCTAAAGTCTAAGAGCTCAACTGCATTGTTATCAGGGAAGGAAATGGTGCCCAGGGATAAATTAATTTAAAGGGAATTATCCTTACTATTGGATGTAGTGGAAGAAGACAGTGGGAGGTGGGCAGGGCGGGGATTAGAAGGCCTTGAGCATTAACTGAAGCTCCCTAGACTTAATACTTTTTAAATGTCTTTAATGCTGATTACAAAGGGAAATACAAAATTGCCCTGAGATTTTCTTTTAAGATTTAGTCCTTAGGAGACAAAAATGTCTGATGCAATTATTAACACTCCTTTAACAGGTCAGCAAAACACTTCTCCTGCATCGTTTCCTGGGTCTGTTTTATCAAATGAAAGATTCCCAGAAGCACATTAAGTGACGCTACCTTTCCAGTTAGTGGTGTGGCAAAGACACGGGACTCCGTGATTCCGGAGAGAATGTAGGAGCCTTAAGGGCATACTTGAGGGTCAATGCATATTTTTCCTTCACTTGTCCCAAGCTTGCACTCTTAATGAACTGTGATCAGTATTAGCCCAAAGTATTGATTTTCCCATCTCCTGTTTTGACTATCCATCCCTTGGAAAATAGTGGCTGCAGGCACCTGCTGCAGAAATAGCCCTTGTGACTCGTGATCGTGGGCCTCTGGCTTTCCTGGCCATACCAAGAGAATTGTAGCTCATCTCTGCCTTTTCAGAGGCAAACATTTCACTCCTGTTGGAACAAACTTTATATTTGTATTATATGAGAGCAATAGGAAATGAATTTTTGTGTTATTCATTTCAGAATCTTAAAGACTGATTCTTAACAATTCTCTTTGCTCTTCCCTGACAGCAGTTACTAATAGCCAGCAGGAGGAATTCAGGCAAACAGGAGTAAATAACCAAAACAGCCTGCATATTGAGATGGAAACTTTTAGGCAGATATGTTTCCTCTTCCTGAATACATCTTGATAGTGACAGTTGCGCTGTGGTGCATAATCATGGTGCACTCTGTTTTCTATTGATCTGGTTCTCTGTGTCTCTGGGACAGAAGAAGGAAATAAAAGAAAATGATGGCCACTTCATTTCCCATTTGCCGTAGGTCCACATTGTCACTGTGCAACAGTAACAAAATGGGCAACCAGATAAGTATTGTTTTTGATCGGCTAACAGGATAATACAATTAACTAAATTACGTAATGCCATAGGAGAGATAAAAATTTAGACTGGATTTCAGGAAATGTTTCCTGATTATAGGAAATATTTGATTAATAGAAAGGCTCTCAGGAGGATGGATGGAAGTTCTACCACTCAGAACATTTCAAATTAGATCACAGCCGGGGGAATGGAAGTTGGGCTTTTGTTTATATCTGTGTATCTCTTAGATTTTTCTTGTCCAAACCACCCAGTATAGGAGCGAGAATATTCTATTTTAACTCTGGATGACACCGTATGGTAAGCAAGGTATTGATGACAATGTTCTTCCAGTAGGAATTGCACTTTCCAATTTCTGAACAAAAGGCATCGTCACAATGCCATTGGAAATGAATGTTTTTATACAATTTGGGTAAATATGAAAAAGACAAATATCTCTGTAGCTTAAGGTTTTTTTTTCTTGACTTTACATCTGTTCTTCATGGCTCTGAAGTTGATCTGTGAGGCAAGAAAATTTTAAAAGAGGTGTTTACCTATTGGCCACAGCTCATGTCAGGCCTTTATGCTGTGCTGTGAGGTATTTATCAAAGGCCCATTGGGCCATGGCACCCTCCTCCTGGGGATGGACGTGATGTCCTGTTTGTTCACTCTCTAGTCTGATCATAGGCAAGTTACTGAATATAGTCGGAGTTACACAACACAGACATGCAAAATAAATTAACCACCCCCAACTCTTCCCCAACAATCCAGATTAGTTCATATCATTTCAGAGCCTATTATTTTACTAATTTATGCACATGCATACACATGGAGCATGTTTTTTTAATTCCAGTCTAGTTAACATATAATGAATATTAGTTTCAGGTGTACCGTGTAATGATTCAACAACTCTATACACCACCCAGCGCTCATCAAGGTAAATGCACTTAATGGTCATCACCTCCCCCCACCTCCACTCTGATGGCCGTCAGTGTGTTCTCCAGAGTGAAGAGTCTGTCTCTTGGTTTGTTGCTTTTTTTCTTCATTTGTTTCATACACAGCATGTTTTTAACTTAAATGGAACCATCCTACTTTTATTGTTCTGTGGTTGTTTTCAATTAATAGCGAATCTTGGAGATCCTTTTCAGGGTAAAACATGGATCTATTTAAGAAAACTATATAATATTCATGGTAATGGCACTATTTATATAATTATTCTTAAGTTAGGAAATGTTATTTCTAATTTTTCACTTCTGCAAAGAATGTTATAATAAATCTTTATAGATATATATCTTGGGCATGAGTAGGAACACTCAATAACATTACAGGCACCTTCTATAGAGCAGACATTGTTCTTCACACTTTGCAAATTTTACTTAATTTAATCTTCACATCTTTACAAGGCAGATACTATCATCCCCTTTTATAGATGAGGAGACGAAAGCAGAGAGTACATGTTGCTCTTGATACTGGGACTTTTCCCCTCACTAAATGTTCTGACTGGTCATTAGTGGTTTATTAAAAACCTTGATTTTTGGAGGCACCTGGGTGGCTTATTTGGCTAAGCATCAACTCTTGGTGTTGGCTCAGGTCATGATCTCAAGATAGCATGGGTTCGAGCCCCGTGTTGGGCTCTGTGCTCACAGTGCAGAGCCTGCTTGGGATTCGGTCTTCCACTCTTTCTGCCCCTCCACCACTCACGTTATCTCTCTCAAAATATATAAATCAACTTAAAAAATTTGATTTTCATATATCAATCTTTTAACTAATCTTTGCATTGTTTTTGCTCATAGGATTTAAGTTTCAATTGATAGCATTGACTTTTTAAAACAGTTCAATTGAGTTGTAATTTACAGACCACGAAATTCACCTGCTTTAAATATATAGTTCATGACTTTTGGTGAATTTGTCAAGCTGTATAACTGGAAGCATGAGCCACTTTTAGAAAATTCTCATCCCTCTGACTAGATCCCTTCTGCTTGTTTGTAGTTAACCTCCATTCCTGCCTCCAGCCTTTGGCGATCAACACAGCACCTTCTGTCACAGTAGATTTGTCTTTTCTGGCTATTTCATTGACTTTTTAATTTTTTAAATATATTTAAAAAATTTTTTATTTATTTATTTTGAGAGGCAGAGAGGGAACAAGCAGGGGAGGGGCAGAGAGAAAGAAAGACTCCTAAGCAGAATCCACACTGTCAACACAGAGCCCGATGCAGAGCTCAAACTCACAGCCATGAGATCATGACCTGAGCTGAAATCAAGAACTTAACCAACTGAGCCAATCAGGTGCCCCTGGATATTTCATTTAAAATAATCATACAATATGTGGTCTTTGGTGTCTGGCTTCTTTTATTTGGTGTCCTGTTTGTAAGGTCCATCTGTGTCGTAGCATGTATAAGTATTTTTGTTTCCTTTTGTTACTGAATATTATTTGATTGCATGGATGAATTTTATTTATCCATTCAACAGTTAATGGGCTTTGGGATTTGTTTACATTTTGCTTATTATAAATGATGTTTCTATAAACATTAGCATGGAAGTCTTTGTGTGGGAATATGTTTTCCTCACTTTTGGGCAGGTCACTAGGAGTGAAAGTACTAGGTCATGTGGTAAATTTATATTCAACTTCTTAAGATACAACCAGACTATTTTCCAAAAGGCTATATGGTTCTACATTTCCATTAACAATGCATTTCCATTAACAATGACTATGGTTGATAACACTGTATAATTGAGGTTTGCTAAAAGATAGAAGTAAAGTGTTCTCACCAGAAGGAGGAAGAGGAGGTGGTGGAGAAGAGGGCAGAGGGGAAGGAAGGAGAGGAGGAGGAGTGATTTTTCTACGGTCTTAGCCTGTGTGCGACAGAGTTAGGAATCACACTGAAATCTTGCTGAGTGCAAACCCCAAACTCTTTTTTATTTAAGTGTTTATTCACTTATTTTTGAGAAAGAGAGAGAGAGAGAGAGAGAGAGAGAGAGAGAGAGAGAGAGAGAGAGAATCCCAAGCAGACTGTGCTGTGAGTGCAGAGCCCAACTCAGGGCTCGATCTCACAAACATGAGATCATGACCTGAGCCGAGATCAAGAGTTGGAGGCTCAACCGACTGAGTCACCCAGGCCCCCTCTCCAAACCCCACTCTTAACTAAGATAAAATCAGTAATTTCAATGATTCTCTTGGTGACAAAATCAGTGTTTCCAATTATCTATTTTTTCAAAAAATCTTAGATTATATATGTATAAAGTTGTTAGCTTTTTTGGTTGTTGTTAGTGGAAGGAAGACATGGAAGGCAAGAGAAAATGAAGAAAGACACATTGGAAAGAGCCCACGCGGTGACAGCAGGTCAGATGCATCTCCCAGCTCCTGCTGGTCCCATGAGTGAGCATCATACCCCCATTTCCCTCTTGGGTAAGTCCTATTTTCTCCTCAAGACTAAACCCATGAATACCACCCAAGAAGATGGCAACTGACTTCCCAGACATTGTTGATGTGAGACGGTTTTGCATTTTTAGGGGGGTGTTATATAACCTAAAATCCAGTGACAGGGTCCCGGGTTTCCTACCTTGTGCATCCCTCCTGAGACAGCTGCCATCTACCGGCCACTGCCCAGTGTTCTCCCACTCAACCCCGTCATATGTCCTGGCCTCAGGGACATGGGGAATGCTCCGCACCATCCCCTGGGTGCTGCTGTCCTAGCATAGGAGGCTGTGCATGTACCAGGGGTCTACACACATGACTGATCTCTTTGATGACCATGGATACCCCTCTCCTCTAGCAGCCATGTGCAAGGTTAGGTGAATGGAGACGGGGGGGAATGTGATTCTGTCCCTGCCAAAGGGTCCTCTGTTGCGCAGACTCCCCTGTCTTATTTGCACTCTAGAGAGAAAAGAGACCACTTCTCCTTTCCCTCAATAGACCCACTTTATCCCGACTTTCCCAATGCATCCCCATCCTCCTCTCCCCCTTTAGAAGTGACAGCGTAATAGGTGGATCAGTTTAGAAATCGATTGGCATGAACTCATATTGAAGCATCACCTTATATATGTACACACTAAGCTGAACCATAATACAGCATCGCCATGTAGGACAAAGTGTGGACAAATAGCAGGGAATTTCAAATAGCAGGGGTTTCAACCTGAAAACAAAACGCCTCATCTTTCCTACATCTATATCTAGTGTATATCTCATTTGGATCCAATACTGATAGATAATTACCTTCCTCAATCCCAGCAGTAGCTGACATACTTAACATACTTTTCTGAATCACGAAATCATTCAAACATTCCTAAATCTCATTGAACCATAGCCCAAAGTTGGAAATTTTCTCAAAGCATCAGGCCCTCCCGAATCTGTCACATGCACACAGAGCGGAATGGAATCACTAACTTGAATCACAGTCACGTCTTCTTCCGAAAAGCCAAAGCACTTGATCCAGCTGATGATTCTAGGCGTTGGTTTATTAACATCTCTAAGTTAAACGCCAGCTTCACAAAGGGTTTCCATAAGATTTGCTCCACTTTAAACACATCTAGAAAAATCCTATGCAAATGCATAGAGTGGCAGAATAGAATGGGTTTTCTCACAGTAACACAGATCATTTGCTTACACTGACTCTTAGTGGAACAGTTTTCAGCATGCTTGCTTAAAATACATATCGCTTTTCTCTGAGTCTCGGAATTTTAGTAAGAATGTCAAGGATGCCCTTAAGGAAAATACATGTCTGGACCAGGGCAGCTGAAAGGAAACAGGATGGCTTTCAGAACAGAAAGACTCCACATCTCTGTTCCTTGGAAGTTTTTTTTTTTTTGTTTATTTTTCTTAAAGCAAACAATGTTAAATAAACCAAAAGAATGACCAGGAAGAAACCAGAGAAGACAGTTGAAGATACACTGTTGCATTTTTTTTTTTTCCAGTTTCCAAGTCCCACTGGCGAAGTGACAGATAGCTATAGGAAGTCCTGCTGTTGCTGGCATTATTTTCTACAACATTCTCTTTGGCTCTTACTTGACATTCCTTGGTGAAATGTAAGGGAATATCTTCTTTTCAGTCACTTATATTTTGGATACCATGTATGTTTGGGATAAAAATCTCCATTTTGACCTCAGAAGGTAACCTGTTTCCCCTTGCTAAGAAGCGGAACAATAAAAAGATACTTTCATTAGAAAAGAAATCATATGCAAAATATTCAACATGTACTTTTTCTAATTTGTATCAGTTTTCAGAAGTCATCTGAATTCCATTCCCTTTTGAATAAACTGTTAAATTTACTTATGATAGAAAATAGAGTAAGAGGTATTGAGACATTTAAATTATTGAATATCTGGTTCACAGGAACTCCTACAGAAGCAGGGTTTGTCATGTTATATACTAGAGTCAACATTTTATGAGTAACTTTTCAATCTTACAGGAGCTTTGGGGGATGCCTGGGTGGCTCAGTTTGTTAAGCATCTGACCTCGGCTCAGATCATGATCTCATGTTTTGTGGGTTCAAGTCTCGCATCGGGCTCTGTGCTCACAGCTCAGAACCTGGAACCTGCTTCAGATTCTGTGTCTCCCTCTCTCTCTCTCTGCCCCTCCCCTACTCATGCTCTGTCTCTGTCTCTCAAAAATAAATCAACATTTAAAAAAATTTAAAGGAAGCTCTAAGGACATCTTTTGGACAACCCAAGTACTTCTCTGTCCAAAGGTCCCCTTCATTGACACAGCAGTAGAGTCGGAGGCACAATTTGGGAGAGAATGATCTACAGAGCATTAGAAGAACTAGACACTTAAAAGCCTTCCAGAGAAAAATCCAGAGGAAAAACTGAATGGGGCAGAATAATCTGGAAGAGGACAATGTGAGTCTTACTTGTGCCCAAGCTGAAATCAGCTGTGCTGCTGCTCTCTGGGGTCTTAAAAAGGCAAGACATATCAGTGCCTTTACCACCACTACTGTTGCCAGCAGCAAAACACCACCTCGAATGAGAGGGCACAATTAAAGTGCATCATTTTCTCAGTAAGAATTATGCATGGGGTGCCTGGTGGCTCAGTCGGTTAAGCATCCAACTTCAGCTCAGGTCATGATCTCATGGTTTGAGGGTTTGAGCCCCGAGTCAGGCTCTGTGCTGACAGCTCCAAGCCTAGAGTCTGTTTTAGGATCCTGTGTCTCCCTCTCTCTCTCTGACCCTCCCCTGCTCATGCTGTCTCTTTCTCTCAAAAATAAATAAAACATTTAAAAAATTAAAAAAAAGAAATATGCACATATGTGCATATATATGTATATGCAAATAAACACAATCATGTAAACATGTTGTTTATATGTACAGATAAACATATTTACATCTTGAAATTCAGGATTTCCCCCTCGAGTGTTAGAAGTAGCCGCTAATGTCATAATTCTACAAAGTCCCATTTTTGGTGCAAGGAACATACCAAATTGTGGAAAGATACCACGTTAATCCTTCTACGTAGTGAAAAGCAACTTCTCTCCTCTAAAAGAAGATCCTATTTTACTCTATATTCTGCAATAAGTATTCTATAACGTGCATATAACCCCTACAATGTGATACATTTAAGAAATGGCGTAAACGGCTCTCTGAAACAATGACCACAGGAAGCAGTATTTAGAGTGTGGGCCTAGTTATCTGCAGAGCATTCTGCTCTAAGGGTTTTTTTCTATGTATAACTGATGGGACTTAGGTGCGTATCAAACCTCCATCAGACGTCCAAGGCCACGTTCCCAGAAACACAGCTGGAACATAGAGGTGTGATCCATATTACTGAACCCAACACCAGGTCCCCATTGATGATCTGTCTTCAGCAGTGTCCAGAAGAGTGGAGAAAGACAAATGTCATATGTCACTTATCCGTGAAATGTAAAAAAGCCAAATTCATGGACAAACAAAGTAGAACAGTGGTCACCAGGGTAGTGTGTTGCGGGGGAGGGAGAAGGGAGATGTTGGTCAAAGGTTACGAACTTCCGGTTATGAGATGAGTATGTTCTGGGGATCTAATGTACATCAAGGCGATTATAGTTCATAATACTGTGTGATATACTGAAAGGTTGCTAAGAGAGTAGATATTAAGTGTTCTCACCTTAAGAAAGAAATGGTAATTATGTGACATGATGCAGGTGTTAACTAAGGCTATGGTGGTAATCATTTTGCAATATATAAATGTATCAAATCAACACATTGTACACCTTAAACTTAATACAATGTTATATGTGAATTATATTTACATAAAGCTGGAAGAAAAAAAGATATAAGACATAAAGGAATGCTTTGAGAAACTACACATAGGATTTTAATGTAACTTAAAAAAATTTTTTATGGTTTTTATTTATTTTTTTTGAGAGACAGAGACAGTGCGAGCAGGGGAGGGTCAGAGAGAGACGGAGACACAGAATCCAAAGCAGGCTCCAGGCTCTGAGCTAGCTGTCAGCACAGAGTCCCCAACGCGGGGCTCGAACCCACGAACCATGAGATCATGACCTGAGCCGAAGCCGGACGCTTAACCGACTGAGCCACACAAGCGCCCCTTAATGTAACTTAAAGTACATGAATTTGAAATTAAACAGTTTAGCCAACAAACTTGACAAAAGCAAATGTTTAAATTAAAGAAACTTTTAAAAAGGAAAAAAATGAATAAAAGGAGGCAGTCCTAATCAGAGCTGTGAAAGTTTGCTTTACTTGCCACCACTATGTGCCTAATCTGAGAATGGCCAACAACCCTCACAAATTTAGGGGACATTGTACAGTTCAGTTAGTTTCACATCTTTTATCTTAGGTAAGTTAACAGAAGGTATTGAAATAAATGATTATGGTAACAGTTACAAATTACATCCCAACTGCACACACAGGTGTTACAATTATATATTCATATGTGGGAGTCTATCTGTCCAAGGAATAGGACTTCCTCCTGTGCTACCGTCTCTAACGAGAAATCTGAAGATACAAGGGCCCACGGTGACTTGCATGGACAAAGATTCTCCCCAGAACATACCATTTGAGCCAATGTTTCTAGACTTCCCACAGTCATCTTTCTTCTATCCCAGCATGTAAAGAGTCAGGTGAATACATTCCTTCAAAAATTGAGTGGATGTTTCAAAAGAAAAGTCTACAGAAATGTCTTTGTAATGCTCTCCATAGTTCACTGTTTCTTGTACCTGCAGAGTTTTTCACTGATCTTATCGATTAACCTCTCCATGGGTGTGTATTCTTGCTGATCTCTTTGATCTGGAATAATAGTTATGCCTTTATCCATTGCCTGGATCATTCACTGTCTCATCCGTGTTTTCTGCTTCATCTCATATCCAAACGTTGTTTCTTTTTTACTTGATGTACAATAAAAATATAAAAGAAAAATCAACAAAATCAGTTTCTTATCAAAATCACAAAATAAAGTAGGATGGGGGAAGTTATGTCTAACCCTTTAAAAATATTTTTAATGTTTTTATTTATTTTTGAGGAGAGGGAGAGAGAGAGAGAGGCTGAGCACAAGCAGGAGAGGGGCAGAGAGAGAAGGAGATATAGAATCTGAAGCAAGCTCTGGGTTCCGTCCCTGCTGTCAGTGCAGAGCCGAACGCCAGGTTCGAACTGATGAACTGTGATATCATGACCTGAGCAGAAGCCAGATGCTTAACCCACTGAGCCCCCCAGGTACCCCAGAAGTTCTTTCTATCACATAACTGAATCTTTGTATTCTGACCAGCTACCATACAGCATCGTGCCTTTAGTTAACACGGCTGTGTTTTCTTAAACTTAAAGTTTTCTAAGAAGGTAGATCTAATGCTTCTTACCACGCACTAAAAAATATTTTAATAACAGGGTGGGAGGAAACTGGGGGAGGTGGTGGGTATATCTGTGGCCCTGATGGCGGTGCTGGCTTCACGGGTTCACGACTATTCCCACACTCGTCAAGTTGCATACATTGAATAGGCACAGCTTCACACTTATCAATTACACCTCAATAAAGTGGCTTCAAAAAAACCACACCATGGAGGTAACTGCTTTCTGTGTTATTCATAATAGAGGAACAAATAAATGAGAAGATTCTTGATCGAACTAAATCAAGCCAGTGAAGTAGCGTTTTTTGCTAAACGATGTGCCAAGAAACAAGCACGATGGCATTAAAGACCCCAAATGACCACCGTTACACAGCAGCTGACATTCATCTAAGATCCTTTGACCTGCGGGGACCTCTGCCTTGAGCTGCCTTGTTCAGTGCTGCGCTCCAAGACTAGTACCGTGCCTTCAAGATAGAGTTGCCGAATGAATGAATGAAAGGAGGCAGATAGCTCGTGGAAGGGGAGAATTGCAACAGGGTCCCAAGAATGGCCACACGGAAGAGAAGTGAAGGCTCATGCAAGGAAACTTTCCTACACGTAAGTCTGTAATTCAATGTATCTACTGGTCAGGGAGATGAATCTGCATGAAGGGCAAAACCCAGGACATGATGAAAATCAGGGTAGAGCCAACTTCCCTACTAGCTCAGTCACATAGGAGCTGTGTGACTTTGGGCAGGAGAATCACTGTCTCTGAGCCAGTAGGTTCATCTCTACAGTAAAACTGGTGCTTACCTCCCAGGAGGTTGAATCAGCAGAAGTGACATATGAAGCATGAGAGAACTCTGCACTCAATTATTTCCCTTTCCTTCCCATTTCAGGCTGTTCTTTTAAAAAATTTTAAATAATTTAATTTATTTTGAAAGAGACAGAGACAGTGCAAGGAAGGGAGGGGTAGAGAGACAGGAAGACAGAGAATCCCAAGCCGGCTCTGTGCTCCCAGAACAGAGCCCCAATGCTGGGCTTGAACTCATGAAACTGCCAGATCATGACCTGAGCTGAAACCAAGATGGGGAGGTTGGGGACGTGGATGATGGGGGAGGTTGGGGAGCCAGCAGGAGACTGTGGGGAAACCAGTAACTGCTCACAGCAGGAAGTAGGCGGCTGGGGTAGGGGAGGTGATGATGGTGCATGAGATAGAAGACAGAAGAAGTGTGCCTAGGCCTGTGTGATGGGCACTGAGCCAGAGGGGGAGAAGTGCCTCCACTCTGCTCTTCCTCCCAACTCGGTGTTTCCTGTCAAGGACTGAACAAGGTCAGGAGCCGGCCGGGGGTCAGGGTGGAATGCAGCCCAGGATGGAAGCCAATGAGCTGAGAACTGGGCAGAACAGGAGTGGAGAGAGGGGGCAGCCCACAGTGCTCAAACCCACCACACCCTGCTGACCATCATGGACGCACATTTGACAACAATGACCTCAATTCAGCAATAGAGCTACCCAGAACAGATTTAATGGGGGGTAACAATGCTCCCCCTGACTGGGATTCCGCTGTGCACTTGTCCCTCAACTAAACCTCAGATTTTGCCAAATATTTACACTGAATGTAGTGTAAAGAATTAGAAAAACAGTATTTTTGAACTCTTATAATGACCTCAGCTGCATCTTCCCTCAGCTTCTATTTTATAAGGATACCCAATATGAGGAAAAAAGCAGAGAAAAATGATTTTCCAGTGGTTCACAGTGTTTTGGGGATAGTTTCTAGAATAGCATTTTCAAGGAGTTACATTTATTTCATCAAAAGCATAGGTAGGTCTAGATTTGTTCAAAGACAGCTTTTTCCAAAAGCCAGTTTCCTGCTGTCTTTTTTTTTTTTAATCTTAATGTTTATTTAATTTTGAAAGAGAGAAAGAGTATGAGCGGGGGGGGGGGGGGG